>NC_053124.1:16511907-16636907 GCF_010015445.1 Perca fluviatilis | reverse complement strand
GTTGTTTTGCCTCTCACTCAAGGATGGAGGGGGAGCTGGTTGACTCTTCTCTTGACCTGAGCCACCTGACAGAAGAGGAGCAGTCCACCATCCTGCAGGTCTTAGAGCGGGACTTGGATCTGCGTCATCGCGATGAAGGACGTGTAAGGTCAGAGGTGACTGTTTATCCTTTTTAGCTGTCAGTTTTGTCCAGCGATTTACACTTAAATACAGACAGGTGGCAAATGACAGGAAATAACTACATTAAATATCTCAGTAAGGTTGCATAGATAGACAAGTCTCTCCACCATTCTTACAAAAGATATTCCTTCATTTGGTGTTTTGATGATGGTGGTGGAGAGCACTGTCTTACACATCAGTCTAAAATATCTCATAGGTGTTCAGTTGGGTTGAGATCTGGTGACTGATTTACATAATTTTCATACTCATGAAACCATTCAGTGATCCCTTGTGCCCTGTGAATGGGAGCCATTGTCATCCTAGAGGATAAAACTCCCATCTGGATATAAATGTTACATCATTGGATGAAGATGACCTCTCAGAATAACTTTGTATTGATCTGACGCTTCCTATCAAAAGGGACAACTCAAATCAGAAACGTTGATAGGATGATAATGCCTTGATTGTATTATGCAGTACAAGCATTCTTTGTATCTCCACTCATTTATTCAGGGGTTTCCTTTAACTCATCTGTTTATATGTTGTAGTTTAAGGTCAAAAAAACGTTTGTACGAGTGCATGTTTGCTGTGTGATTGTTTCGGTAATATGAAAGCATGTAAGCTTAATACCATCTGAAATAATAATGGTTTTGATACAGGGGCCCTCTATAATATAGGACCCACTTTAAAGGTCCCATGGCATGAAAATGTCACTTTTTGTGAAAAAAATGTTTTTTTTAACATTTAATATGAGTTCCTCCAGCCTGCCTATGGTCCCCCAGTGGCTAGAAATGGTGATAGGTGTAAACCGAGCCCTGGGTATACTGCTCTGCTTTTGAGAAAATGAAAGCTCAGATGGGCTGATCTGGAATCTTGCTCCTTATGATGTCATAGGGAGCAAGTGCGTTAATAATGCATGTTTCCAAAAAAACTTTCAGTTAGTCAGATTACAACAAATGAATTGCTACACTGTGAACCCAAAGCTTTTGGGGGCTATTGAGGGTCTGGGGCCTAGGGGCAGCTGCCAAACTTGCCTCAGCGGGGGAAGTCAAAGAGCAACACAATGAAATTGTTTCTGCCTACAGAGCGGAGCAGCTCCTGCATCTAAAAAATCAACTCTACTATTAGGGGGGCAAATGTATCAAAGAGAAGCCAGATTTTATTTTTTTAATTACCTGCTTCATGTAGTTTTACTCGAACATAGGGTCAGTTTCAGCAAATATGACAAAAAGTTAATTTTATAAGTCTTACCTACTGCATCTTTTAATATAAACAGAAACCTAGCAAGTCAAATGTTGTGTTTTTTTAATGAGCAGAATTGACAGATCTTTGTGACTGTTTACTTTGGGAAAATGGCTGACATCAGCTGGCTTTAACAGACAGTTGGTCATGTTTGTTTGCTGTTTAACTCATTTCAATACTGCAGGGTCCTCCAGGAGACAGAAACAGATCTTTCACGTTTGCGCTTCCTGTCAGGAGCATGGTTCAGCGAGGAACTCGGCAAACGCTATCGCCACTGGACGTCAGGATGTGCGCTTGTCCATGCCACCATACGCCACAGGAAGACCAAGAACAGAGGTACGTTTTCAGTTAATGCAGTATTACTTTTACAGGCGTGTGGGGCTGTTTTCTTTACTGTAATAGGGATATCCCAGTGACCGTTCTGCATTTGTTGCCATGGTAACAGATGTGCCCCTGACTGAACTGTTCAATGAAGAGAGAGAGGATACCTCCTGCAACAACAACACCTCTCCTGAGGAGACAAGACTGAAGGACAGAAAAGAAGAGGAGAGTGGCGGGTTAGTGAGTCACAGAACATTCATTTTTTATTTACTTTTGTAACGTATGTGGAGCTGCATTTTCCAATATCTTATTTATGTTTTTCAGGAGTCAAGGAAGTTTGAAACCTGTACCCACACCCAGAACAAAAACACCCTTAGCACAGGTCTGTGTGTGTATGCTTGCTGCTTTTTTTCATGCTTGAAAAACAAATCATCTAAATATGAATAATTATCTTCAATTCCAGGGTCTCCAGCATAGCAATAGTTCCTCATCATCCAAAGGTATGGACGTTTCTCAATCAATGCCTCTGTACCTCTTTAGCTGTCTCTTAGTATTATTATTAACTCATTCTCAACTCATTCTGCTCATAGAGTGTGAAAGGAGAAGTAATGGCTGCTCAGAGGAACCTGAGGTGAATTATTTAATTAAATTATCTCTCACTCATTTTGCCTTTTTTTTAATAGGGGAGGTATTAAGTATTTATATTACAAGTAGTTGAAGGACATGATATATGGTGAATAGGGAGAGGGCCAGAGATGATTGATAGTGACACTGTATCTGAGAATAATTGGTGTGTGCGTGTGTGTGCGTTTAGGGAGACTTTGACGGTCACAATGGGGATACTGACTCTCTGAGCAGCTGCCTGACAGGGACGGATCCAAATTCTCTGAAAACCAGCAGCTCCACTGGCAGCCTTCATTCAGGCTACACGGTACACTCACACTCACACACTTGATCAATTGGCTATCCAGCGACGCAAGATGACTCAGCTCCGGACAATGACGCAGGAGCTGATCTCTGTTCTGCATGTGTTATAGCTCAGTGGAAGCATGATGAGTCTGTTCAGCTCAGGGGATTTTGGATTGGTGGAGGTGAGGGGCAGTATCCAATTCTCATTGGTTTATGACACCCAGAAGGAGGAGCTGCAAGTCAAAGTGTATCGCTGCGAGGACATCGCTCCAGCACGCAAGAATCGCTCTGATCCGTAAGTGACATTACATGTGTGAATGTGCATCTTGCAGCAACAACGTCACATACAAAGTCAGTCAAAAAATGTCTTATGTGTGTGCGTTTTTCACAGATACGTTAAAAGCTATCTCTTGCCGGACAAGTCGAGTCACAGTAAGAAGAAAACTGCAGTGAAGAAGAAGACACTTAACCCAGTCTATGATCAGACGCTCCGAGTGAGACACTCTCATTTACATATTACATAAAGTGGCAGCCTTTACAAAAAATCCCCCTTCTGCCATCTGTCCCTCAGCTCTCCTCCACGTGTCCTGCAACATGCACTGCAGTCACTTGTATCTTGAAGATATCCTATCAATAAATCACCAGATTTAAAGTTTACTTCTTTATTTTGGTCTCCTCTCTCATAGTATAAAGTGCGGATAGGAGAGCTGCGGAGCAGGACCTTGAACTTGTCCGTATGGCACGCCGAGCACCTCAGCAGGAACGTGTTCCTGGGGGAGGTGGAGGTGTCTCTGGGCCTCTGGGACTGGACCTGCACTCTGCCTCTGTGGCAGGACCTGCAGCCGCGGGTATGGAAAAGCTGACAAGAAGTGTGTGTGTGTGTGTGTGTGTGTGTGTGTGTGTGTGTGTGTGTGTGTGTGTGTGTGTGTGTGTGTGTGTGTGTGTGTGTGTGTGTGTGTGTGTGTGTGTGTGTGTGTGTGTGTGTGTGTGTGTGTGTGTGTGTGTGTGTGTGTGTGTGTGTGTGTGTGTGTGTGTGTGTGTGTGTGTGTGGTAGCTTTGTTGGATACACACACAGTAGTACAGTGAGGAGTGTCTCTTGTGTCTGGGAGAGCTGAAGGGAAGGGAGAAGACATGCTGTGAATTTCAACTAAGGTCTTATGTAACCTTAATCTTTTCCTGTTTGCACACTTTTGCCTCCCTCCCCACTTGCTTTTTCTTCCTGTATGTATGTATGTATGTATGTATATATATATATGTATGTGTGTATATATATATATATTTATTTTTTATTCGGCTAACCCTTGACACAGGTTAACTTGAATCCAGACTCCATTACTAGTCGTGGGACCATCTTGCTCTCTATAAAGTTCATCCCAGACGGATTTGAGGGTAAGCAGAGCAACCACATCATGGATTGAAGTTCTCTCACCTTAATCACGTGTCTCATACTGTGTGTGTGTGTTTGTGTGTGTGTGTTTTAAGGTGGTGGACTGCCTCTGACAGGAGAGCTTCACATCTGGATTCGGGAGGCTCAAGGTCTCCTGGCCAACAAAGGGGGCTTTATAGACTCCTTTGTCAGAAGGTGCGTCAGCTCTGCAACATGTTTCCTGATATTTTGTCATCTATCTATCCTTGCAGCAGTTTTATTTGTAGAATATAATTTGACTGTTTATTTACTGTGTAAATGTAAGGTTAAACATCTAATCTGCTGAATTGTGGTTTGAATTTGAATTTAATTGTCTCTTTATCATAATCCACACCCCACAAGCTACATACTCCCAGATGCCAGTCGACAGAGTGGTCAGAAGACACGGGTGGTGAAGCGCTCCATCAACCCCACCTACAACCACACCATGGTGTATGATGGCTTCCACTCCAGCGACCTGAGAGAGGCCTGCGCTGAGCTGACTGTCTGGCAGCGCGAAGGGTTAAAGCAGCATGTCCTGGGAGGGGTTCGTTTGAGCTGTGGAACTGGTGGGTGCCTCTACATGCACACTCAAAATCACACGGATGCTTTTTTAATGCAGATCTTGATACCATACACTGTGTATCTGGGTAGTTTGCTGGTTTCATTATGAGGATACAAAAGAACATTTTGAAAGATTGGTCATTTGTTGGGGATCTTTCTGTGACAGATGATATAATAAGCGACCAGATAAGGGAACAATGCTCCTATCTTTATGTTGTCCTAAAGCAGCTGTCAGTGTATTGGTGATTAGGGACTGTATTTGTTCTCCTGTGCTTCAGTCCTTGTGGCGCCTGGTCGATGCTGAGGATCTTATCTTATCAAGTCACTCAGTTCCGGGCTGTTGTTGGCAGTGGGCTTTTTAAATTAACTCACTCCCTGTTTATCTTGGGCTGTCTTCTACAAGTCAGTAGGTGATAAAAGGTTTGCAAGGTATTGAATAAAGCTTGAGCATCTCCTTTTAAAATTCAGCTTTTTTGAGCTGTGATTAGAGATTCAATGCTACCTTATGGGTCACTTGCCATTTCTTAGGCTTGTAGGAGGGCTGCAGTTTCTGTGTCAGGGGATGAGACATTAAAGGAGTTGTTTGATTGGTTGGTCAGCTTTGTAGATGGTGCCATAAAAGTAGTTTTATGCTTGATCTACAGTGGTGTTTTAGGGTGATTGTGGTGACAGTATTTCCATCTAGCACTTCACATTGCATTGCATTTTGTCCCTTTGGCATTTCAGGCATTTCAGATGGTCTTGTCATCAGAGGTCCTTTCAAGGTAACCAACATTACTGTGCATTGCTGAATATCCACATATTGCTAAAAATGTGAGCAATGTGGAAATGTAGTTGTTGTGAATTAGTTGTTTTAAGTGTTTTGTGCATTGTTGGTGCTTGAAAAGGAGTGTGTAGAACTCAAGATGGAGCTGACGGAGCAGCAGCCTCGGTCTCATTGTGGGTTTCCTGCAGGAAGATGATGTCAGTAGAGTGGTGGGAAGTGAGAACTTTGATGAGGTTTTGCTCGTTGTCAACAGACTTTTAACACAACGTTGTAGTATTCAGAGGGCAGGGTCTGCTTCTGTAGACTTTTGGGATTGTTACTGCTTTCAGTTTGGGGGACTGTGGTAGTATATGTGCCTATGCATGCATGTACGTACAGGAACAGTGGTCAGTTGTTGGGATGCGTTGAGGATTTCTGTGGTAATGACTTCAACATAAATAATAAATAAGTGTGTGTTTTCTTAATGCTAGGTCAGAGTTATGGGGAGGATGTCAGCTGGATGGATTCCACCGGAGAGGAGGTCGCTGTGTGGACCTCCATGATCGAAAACCCAAACCACTGGGTCGACGCAACCCTATCAATCAGAACTAACCTTGCACACCGGTCCCAGTGACTGACACACACCTTGGCTTGCACACAAACACACATTCAAATAATGGTGGGACTGAGAGGACACCATCAGCACATCAGCACATTTAACCTCTCTGTCCCAATTTCTGTTTTTTATACATACAAACAACACAGGAGTTAGTGGTGCAATATTATGAACTAATTGGCATAGATTAGAAATACTCGTACAATGTTTTACTTGTATGTTTTTGGTTCAGTCTGTGTCTTATCTGACAAAAGTGTAATCCATTGTAGATTATTAATTAAATTTGAAACCTGACCTGATGAATCACACATGCTTCTTCTTTACTTTCTACATTTAAAATATTACATCAAGGAGAAAAAAATGGAGAGATAATTTTAAGAAATAAATAACCACATATTTATTTCAAATTGTTTCCCAGACCTCTTAAACTCCTTGTAGCATACCAGAAAAATAGGCCTAATCAATTTCACCCTGAAGGAACATGTATTATTCTTTTTCTTCTTCTTCTTATTGTAATTATTATATTTTAGGTGTCATTACTGTAATTGGATAGGATAGAATGGGCCTACAGTTGCATGTGTTTATTTTTCTCTTTTGATAAATTACCTGACTACCACCTTGTGGTGGTATATATATTATACTTACTCTATATAGCCTACTTTTCAGGCACATTACACATGTACCCTGAAGAAAAAGGTAAAGAGCACAGGAAGAGAAGATTTCCTGTAATTTGTCTTTGCTCTTTACATCAGTTATCCATCCTCCCCATTCATCATCAACAGACCGTAAAGTAAGGCATTTACAAAATGAGTCAGAACTCCTGTCCAGCAGATGGCAATCTTACCATTCCTGCTTCAAGGTGGAATGAGACCTTAAGTGAAGCCTTTTGTGATTCACGAATCTCTTTAAATATAGGGTCACATCTTTTGCATCTTTTGTCTTGACTGGACGCCAGACAATAGAGCTCCAGTCTTATTTTACTGAATCTGTATTAATTTCCCTAGATCTGCATGTATTTTCATGAACGCTAACAGCCTCGATGGGCCCTTATTGATTGTATAGAGAACGTTCAATGCCCCGATAAAGGGTCACTGTTAGGATCCTGCATTTTTATTTAATAATTTTAATGTTACTTACTAATTTGAGGGTACCAGAATACTGCAAATTAGGTGACAATGTATTTTGAGCCTTTGACCTGCATTTACTTACTTTGCCCAGTCAGTTGTGTGGTTATGGTTATGCATAATTGCATAATCAATAATCTTTTTGATCACACTATTTGTAGCTTATTTCACAGAATTCTAACCCATTTTACTCGTGCAATAATACTTTTTACTTAAGTTTGTAGCTGGATGTAGTTGCCTTTTATTTCTGTGCAGCTTCACACACAGACACCAATGAACTGTGTGCTGTAAGTGAAGGTTTGACAGTTGGTTAAAATGTCCCAGATGCAGCTGCTAAGGCTGTTGATCAGTGAGCATCTGAGTGCGGCTGCAGAGGAGATCTTCGCTGCGGTGCAGAGGATGATCACAGAGCACGAGGAGGAAGCTAATCGCTCAGAACAAGTCGATGACCAACATGGATTTAAACAGGAATTGCATTTACACAGTGAAGGTTTGTTTTGTTTCCTATATTTTGTTACGTCCTTGGCTAAAACTTAGTCTTAAAGCTCTGTTTACAGGTCTTGAGGAGTACTACTGAATATGTGAAAATTGCTGTTAAGCTGTATTACATTAACGTTACACTGACTTTCTAAAAAAAACAAATTCCACCCCATTTATGGTGAAGGTTGGCTAAATAACAAATCTACAGTATCTGTGTAATGCAATAAAGTTCAACAGCACCACAAACTACGTCCTCCAAAATGATCAATGAGGTAGGTAGGGTATAGATAGGCATACATAATAAGCTGGAAACTGAGTGTATATCCAACACTAATCGGGGAAGTGCAATGGTAAATCAGTGGAATAGTTTTTTAAGACCACCAGGATGCCCACCCAAAAAAATGTTAAATGTAAAAAATTATGAAAGTATAGTCTTGTAAGTGGACTCCCCTTATAGCTATCTTTCATACAAACCGGACTGGATGATGAAATTCTGAAATGGAGAACTCAAATCCATGAATAAAAAGTGGCAAACTGAGTTTAAACAGGTTTTTCACCTTTTCCTCTTACCAGACACACCACAGATCATGGTCTGTGCACATGAGCAGAAACACTTTGGGCAGGAGTGGAGTCCTGAGAGCCAGGGGGACTGTGGCCTGCATGTCCCAGAGCCTCCAGCAATCAAACAGGAACAGCCATGGAGCAGTCCAGGGGACAACAGCCACCAGATATGGAGGACTCCATTACCAGCACTTTAAAATTGACACCCACCTGCATGAAGAGTTGCATTTACTCAGACAAGACTGAGTTACAAACTCATGACACAGGGAATGAAGACAGAAAGCCTGTACTTAACAACTCCGCTGACCACAGAAAGGTTGAGGGAAACGCTCAGTCAAGCAGTGAATGTTGGACTCTTTTTCCAGATTGTTCAGTAACTCTGAGAAACTTCACCTGAGAGGTGTGCGGTAAAGAGTTTTGACAGGGCAACAGTGTGACTGTGCACATGAGGATTAACATGAAGGAGAAGTCAGATTGCAGAATTTGTGGAAGAGTTCCGCCATCTGGGCAACTTGGACGTAGGCCTACATACGAGAATACATACGGGAGAGAAACCCTACACATACACAGTGTTCAGTCTAAATAATTTGAAGGCAAAATACATGGCTGTACACACAAGTAAAATGAGTTTAAGCATGAAAAGTGTGTAGAGGTACCGTTGACATGACTTATGACTTAAAGTTGAATGTTGCTGTAATGGAAATTCCAGTTTCTGTGGGACAACTGTATAAAATGGTCATATAAAATGTAATAAAAAATCTTTGAGACATCTTCATCAGTTTTTTGGGAAATTAGTTATTGTTAATAATGGTTTTAAGTATCAAACTATCATGTAAAATCCTGAAATGTATTACATTTCATGTGGTTAATACTTTGATATGTATGTCTTTTCACTTCATCTGACTGATGATGTAGAGGTTAAACGGCTTAAAGACGTTCCTGTAGCTCAAAGCTCAGCAGCCTACTTACTGTAGATCTAGTAAATAACTCTTAACCTTGATTGAAATGTGAATTCCATTCAAAATGTTGTTTATATTCTGGCAAAACTGAACCTGCCAACTTCACATTTTAAATAGAAACCCAAACACAAATCAGCTCGTGTGTTTTTCATATATTCATTGTAACATTGCGGTATTTTTCTCTTTGTGCATTTAGGCCTACTACACTGATTTCTCCTAAAAAAGTGTTCTGCTCAGTATATTGTCTCTTTGTAACCAGTAACGTTACAAAATCATTTGTTCTGCTTAATTTAAGTGCCGTTGAATTTAAATACTATTCCCCACGGTTGCCATGGCGACGGAATGTCAACATCGCCCCTGTCGGAGGACTCGTGCTGTGCCTGTCCGGTGTGCCAGCTCTACAAATACCAGAAATGTCTGCTATGAACAGAAAATTGATACAAACTCTCGCTGAAACTATCTCAAAACATGTGAAGCACTGTGAGTATTCAGTTCAAACTTACCTAACACGTTATTTTATGCTAACTAGTCTGTAAGCACCTTCCGAATATACTAGCTATAGCTATGTGTTTCCTTGTTTTCAATTAACGCTAACGTTACAAGCTACCACGCAATTTTCACAACATTACACAGTTTACATAATCTTCTGTGAAATGTCAGTCACTATTTCAATGATCCCAGTCAATAAAACAGAGGTGGAGTGCCTAATCCGAGAGTTTAACGTGCTTCTGGGGGAGCAGACTATCCCCGGAAAAGCAGTTACCGGCCTGGACAGAATTCAGTTCAGGAGCATACTGCACAACATCTTTAAGATGACCGACGATATGATCATGGATGGAGGTAATCCGTCTATTTCAGATATATATATATATATATATATATATATATATATATATATATATATATATATATAGTGTGCAGGATGACAGAGATTCATATTTACATAACCAGCAGCAGTTAGGATGCAGAGTATTGTGATTGTTTGGTAGCCTTGTTCTGAATGTTACTAATTATCTGTCTCCCAGTCTTCAGGGCATTTGACAAAGACAATGACTGTTTCGTCAGTATGAAAGAATGGATTGAGGGACTGTCTGTTTTCCTTCGAGGGACCTTGGATGAACACATAAAATGTAAGCTTCTCAACCTCAGTGCTCAGATTTACATATTCACACACATAAAAATAAATCAGAGTTACAAGCTTTAATCCAGGTAATAACTTATCCTCTTTGCATGGCTCAGACTGCTTTGATGTATATGACTTGAACGGCGACAACTCCCTCGCCAGAGAGGAGATGTTTCCTATGCTGAAGAACAGCCTCATCAGACAGCCTACAGAGGAGGACCCTGACGAAGGAATCAAAGACCTGGTGGACATCACACTCAAGAAGATGGTGAGTGGATGCATGCTGTTGGCCCTAATGGTTTAAATGTTTATTCCTTGATTTCCATCTGCACCACCTCCTCAGACGTCAAATTTTAGTGTTTCAGGGGGCAATAAGTAAAAACATTCCCGGATCTGTACATATCTCACTAATTTATGGACACAACTGACTACAAGCACATGGTTATTCATTTTTGTAGGACCATGACCATGACGGCAAACTATCTTTCTCTGACTTTGAAAAGTCAGTGAAAGAGGAGAATCTACTACTCGAGGCTTTTGGAACCTGCCTCCCTGACACCACGGTAATCACAAATCGAATGCTGTTGAAAAACTGTAATAACTTAAATTTCAAGTCAGAAATTCCTAATCTTACACTCTATTTTCTCTCTGTTTTCAGAGTATTGAGGCATTTGAGCAGCGTGTATTTCAGGAACAACTGTACCAGTGAAGAAATGACATTCATATGCATTTCCAGAAATATAGTCTTTAATAAAAATGTTGAATAGCTGCTTG
Organism: Perca fluviatilis; assembly: GCF_010015445.1. NCBI lineage: Eukaryota > Metazoa > Chordata > Actinopteri > Perciformes > Percidae > Perca > Perca fluviatilis. Next base: position 16,625,925 of record NC_053124.1, on the reverse strand, counting down.
CATTTTGGTGCAAAGTGTGTAAATAAAAACAAGCTGCCAAGAGAAACGGTTTGAATGGTCATTTTCAAAGTACAGCAGTAACAGTAATCGCTGCATAAATTCCAGCATCAAAGCAGCTCACTTGATCAAATCCGACGACGTGGTTTTGTCTTTTTTTCCACTGGTTTAAGGTCAGGAACTAATTCCACCTGAGAACGATAACAAAACTGGATTTACTGACACAAGTAAAGGCATCAAAGCTACAGTGAATAATTGTTTTATTCAGAATTTCTATCCAAAAATCAGATTATAGGATACCTGTTTCATTGTGTTCCTGATCAGGCTTACAGTTGTGTTCAGTGACACATCCTCCATGTCCAGTTTAGGAGGTTCTGGTAGCTTTGGCCCAATAAGTGGTTCATTGTTTCTAGTAACATCAGTCAGTGAGTGCACTGCAGCCTCCTCCATCTTGCGTTTCCTGTTCTCCAAGTGTGTGGTCCTTGGGACCAATCTGACTGCTGCAGAAGACTGATTTGAGATCAGTCTATGTTCTGTGCCTCTGTCTCGGTCTGAAGAGGTTTGGCTGGAGCTTGAACTCTTGTGCACTTGTGCTTGCTCCTGTTTTTTGTCAATTATGGCATTATGTAATGTCCCCATTTTGTCCTCTGTTGGTATAGTTCCATGTTGATTTCTATGCCTGTAGTAATGATGTTCCTGGGGAGGTAATGGCAATAGAGGAAATCCTGAATAATAGCTAATGTTTGAAGTCTTCACTGTGTTATTATTGTCAGAGGCTTTATTATGTCTGGCGATGAAAGTCTCTGATGTGGTGGCTGTGTCTGATGAAGTGGGCTCCTCGTTTACAGCCTCCTTCTGTTCCCTTTCTCTTGCTTTATAACAATATTAGACAGAGGGGTAGGGAAGGATTAGTATCATCAACTAACCTCATCAACCTCATGTTTATTTGCCATTCCAAATATGAAGATAAAATAAAACATCTACAGTACATGAAAAACATGAGTGCAATAAAAGTTATTTCAAATAAATGTGCATTGAAAGGACAAGAACATACACATTGATGCGTGTTTTCTCTAAAAGTAAGTATATTTGACGTTTAAGTGTACCTTTATTCTGAACAGCCCTGATTATATATCTCCTCCTGTCCTGCAGCTTCAGCCTGGTGTCTTCCACAGTCTCATATTCTGGGACGTAGCACACATGCAGCACACCACCGTAAAAACTCTTCTCATCCATGCGTCGTTTAGCTGCCCTGTAACAAAAAGTTTCAAGCTAAATTATTTAGCAAGTCTATTCAACTTTGCCAGTGCAGTGTAAAATACATCTTTATTGATCCACAGCGGGGGAATTCGATATAATGAATAAGGTATGTGACATCCTGTACCTGGCGCTGGTGAGTTTCTGGAACTTGACAAGGTAGACTTCCGTGAACTCCTCAGCAGGGTACTCGTCCAGGGGCCTGTACTCCTCCACAGCTCCGTACAGGGCACACAGTTGGATCAGCTCGGTCATCAGTCCAATGGCTGGGACTCCTTGGACCATCAGGTAACGAGACTCTAAATTGATGGTGTACACCTAATGATATACAAGACAAATATGATGACACTAGAACGTACTACTTTACAATGTAATATATAATAGCCACACTACATTATTGTACTGTCTAACGATATTAGTAACGTTTACCCTCTAGCTAACTAGCTAGGAGTCGCAGTGTCTCATAGCTTAAGCTATATTGCATTTTGTCTTACTTTAGCTTTACCTTACCTTAACAGCTTTCTCTTTCCTTCCCTCTCTATATTTAGGGCGAGAAATGCATATTTTCCGCTGTTCGTGGTGTTTATAAACATCTGGAACGCCCCAACAGCCTGAACTATTGTTGCCAGGTGCCGCCATGTTTCTGGAGATAAACTTTCCGTTTAACACATTTCAAAATAAGAGCTCATGTTCTTTTGAATACGCATGCATCGATTGCGTGTCCATGTGTAATATCTTATTTTGAAACTTGGTTGAGCTCGATATCAGCTGCTTTGGTCTATCTAGCTAGGCACACTCAGAGGCAGAGCACATCGATCGGCAATGAGTTTGTTGCACATTTGTCGGTAGCAGAGTAACGTGCCTTACATTTGCAGAGCTAGTCAGGCTATGTGAAAATAATGTTTAGTAATCAGGGCATTCAACCCATAACTGTTGTTTTTAACAACACAAAAAACTGCTTTCTTCAACTCTCCCAGAAGTTGATATCGCATCTTTCCTTGAACGAGGTACGTTAGCTTATAAACTCATAGCTAGCTAACGTTACCCATTTTTGCAGCAATCAAGTGGAAGTTTAGTTTAGTTAAACAACGTTCAAGTAAAACATATCGGCCTGTTTGTGAAAACGGCGTTTATTCCATCTGTGAACGTGTATTGTTCGTTTCCTTTATACGGAACAATGCTGCTGTCAAAGTCCACATTACAATATTACTCAAAGCTAGGCTCATTTGGTTCACTGACACTGATCAGATTTACTACTTATTGACATTTGGTATTGAATGACAAGGCATTTTTCGATACTCAGTACTATGGAGGTAATTCGGTTGTGCCTAAAACTGCCTAAAAAAGTTCGGTACTTGTATCCTGTTCACTCTGGTCCATTAGCATCTTTAACAATTTACAAAGAACACTATCTTTCAGATGATCTTGTGTGATATAATGTGAAGGATCGCACATGAGATAGTTTACATGACAATTGCACAAGCCTCCCTCCTTTTCGGATTTTGACAGTTGGTGTGGTGAATTACTGGCTCTACCCTCTTCTCCTCCAGTTTGATATCTTCATCAAACTTGAGTTAACTATAAATGAGCAGAAAAGGGAAAAAAGGAGGGTTATGATGCAGACATTTAATAGATAAAGTGCCATGGCAATCAAAAAGTACAACAGCAAAAACTTTGTGTGGCTGTGTTCAGAACCAGGCTTTGGAGTTGTCCTGGTCCCATGGATCTCCAGTGTTCCTGAGCTGGACTCTAAACAGAACGTCCTCCAGCCTAGACAGTCATAAAGTGGAGCTGTGTCGACAACTGGGAGAAAAGTTTGGCCTAAAAGATGGAGAGCAGGTCTGAATTAACAATAGCTATTTTTTTTTTTTTTTACCAAAATAGTCCATAATCTCTTCTGTCCAGGCTGACCAGGTGTTTATTGATTGACTGGTTGTGTGGTTTCCTTTAGGGCTTCCTGAGACCATGTCACCAGGTCTCATCACTGCATCAAGTGTTTGTGGAGCCTCTGTCATCTGATGACTGGGAAATCTTGGTGGGTGAATAATTAATTAGTAAAATTAAACACAATGTCTTCATGGTGAAAAAATTTATTTTCTGACAATCGTCCCACTATGAAGAAAAACACCAGCGATGGACTTGTAACCCACCCTCACATGAAACAATATTTTATCATCTGTTTTCTGTGACTGACACCCCCAGGAGCTCCACAGTGCAGCGCTGGAGCAGCAGCTGTTGGATCAGATCAGAGTTGTTTTCCAAAATGCTGTGTTTCCTGTGTGGGTGGACAGCCACACAGCAATCTACATCCAAATAGGTCAGAGTTAATCCATTAATTGTTATCTTTTGTTGGTAGCAAATAGTCTGTAAATCTGCCTCGTCTTCCAAACTGAGAAATTCATGCCGTAAAGGATACCGAACTTGCACTTTACCTGTATGGTTAGTATCAGCGCTCGGAAAGACATATTTATGAAGAGCAAACATTTTATGTTCCATTATGTAAAAATCCTAAGAAGTTGGTTCTGTGGTTTCAACTAGTTGAGCGTACTTACTAAACATTTGTTCTGCTCCTTTTGTTTAAATTTTATGTTAGGTCAAATACAGTATTCATGAACACAGTATGATCTGTTTTTTACTCTGTGCAGCCTCTCTTTCGCCATCCGTGCCCTATGGTCGCTTGGAGCAGTTCACAGAACTAGTTGTCTCTCCTAAGAGCCGCGCTGGAATTGGCAATCTCGATGGTTCTCCAGTGACAAACCACGAGAAGCAGCATTTTCAAAGACAGCAAAATATGGATCTTTCCTCCCCCTCAGGACCATCATTAGAAAGTACCACCCCTGTTCCTCAAAGCCACCAGTGGGGTGGCATAGCTGACCTGAAGAGCTTGCTACGCTATATGATAAAGGGTACTTATGACCCAGTTAAAGAGCTACCACCTGTACCCGACGTCCCTGTCCTCACTGACTCTATCTACAGAGTGTGCGGTGCACCTCCAGACTCTCTTTGCACTATATGCCATGTCGCAACTGCCGTTATTCATATATTTCCGTTGAGCCACGGGTTGAATGCTCGGCCAACTCGAAGTCAGTCACCAGTGACTTATGGCCTGCTCTCCAAAGTTCTGTCCCCTAAAGAATCGAGGGACAGAGCCAAACAGGCCATGGAGAAAAAGAAGAACACAGGAGCTACTAAAATTGCTGGAGGAGAAGAGATGAAAGAAGAGGAAGCTGTGGTGGTCAGGGTCGTGTGCCATGGTACTGAGATGCTAGCACACAAGGAAAAAAGTCACAGCAAGGGAGAGATCCATAGTGGAAGAGTATTGGTGAGTATCCACTCTTACCTAAGATTAACTGTGGCACTTTTTTATATGCGGTCATATCTCTTATAAAAATTGTGATTTTCAGATCCCACAGCCCCTGGCCATCAGGTTGAATATCATCCCACATTCAACAGTTAGAATTAAGCCAGTCAAATCAACTATCAAAGTAGCCTCCTCTATTCGCCTACAACCTCTAATGCCTCTGGTGAGTGCTGGATTAGCCATATGTGGTTACAGTGTTGTGTTAGAGACTTTTTTCCCCCCATTTGATTTATTCCATTATTAGTTCTCAAATTGATAAATTGTCAGATTTAATCAACCTTTTTGCTTTATGCCCATGTGACATTTTTTCTTCAGCCCGAGGAGGACGATGAGGCGATCCAGACAGCTTTCCTTGGTTGGCTACACACTCAGAGTCATGAACCTTTAGCCTGTCTGACTGCACGGTCTGGCACCATCCTCCTACATGGAACTGATGGTGATTCATTTGTACTCCTCTTTTACAAGTTATTGTACAAATCCAGCGATGGCACTATGATAGAAATGACTAATCTACTGAATACCAAAAAGAAGATGCAAATCGCATAACCCACACATTAAAATTATAGTACTTTCAGCTGCAATAAAACATCACTGTTCTCCCACTTTTTTCCTATTTATAGCAAAGTTAGAGTTTGCTTTAACTGTACTGAAACCAGAACCAGAGAGCGATCCTCCAGACCAGCTGTTTTCACTAACACCCGGTGTTGTCCAGAAGGAAAACATACAGGTACAAGCATGCATGTCATAAAATTGCCCAATAATATTTTATAATAACAGATGGCTGCATGCAGTTTTTCTGTGCATGATTTCATGTAGGTGATTGTTAAACAGAATATCTCAATGCCTATGTGATGCTCTCATGGTTTTAAAAAAGCTCACACTATGTGTCACCCACAGGTAGACAGAGAGCCAGTGGCATTGCCAGATGTAAAATCTACAGATGAAACACCCAACCCAGAGCTTCCATCCCTCAGTATTCTTGGGTAAGCGTGTAGTTATTTGTGAGCTTTTTTGTGGCTTAAACAAGGATCTATTCAGCATTCATTTCTCTCTACATCTCTCACTCCTCTCACTTTCTGTCTTTCCCCAGTGGGATCGGTGAGCTGAGTAAGACTGGATTTGACTTCATCTCCCACAGTCTTCTGGGTAGTCCTCTCTCAAGAGAGCTTGGTGCCACTGGACGTGGACTCCAAGGAGGAGCTCTACTCATCACTGGGTCTAAGGTAACTCTTTACATAACCATCATAATAATACTGCTCACAGCACAGATATTTCTACACTTTACAGAGAGTAAATAAAAATATATACAATGATTTTTGAAGAACTGGTTTTGGCAGCCTAAATCTTGTCAGACAGCAAAGTAACCATGTATTTCACTGTTTGTATTTGTTCACTGTATTTGTATCCTTAACAATATTGTTTTGTACACTATGTAACATATACTGTACTGTTATGTATCCTCACAGGGAAGTGGAAAGAGTACTCTATCCCGAGCCCTCTGTAGAAAAGCTAGAGAAGATCTGGATGCACATGTGGAGCTGGTGGACTGCAAAAAACTACAAGGTTAACAGAAACTCCATGTAGATAGTTTATATTAAAGACATCTAGGTGAATGTATTTATCATAGAAATTGTGGGGGGGGGGGGTTTCTTTCATTTTCAGGCAAAAGGGCAGAAACGGTAAGACAGATGCTACAGGATATTTTTGAACAGGCGGAGTGGAGGCAGCCTTCAGTTGTACTATTTGATGATTTGGACCATATTACTGGGGCACCATCCTCACCAGAGCATGAGCATGGACCTGAGGCGCTGCTGCAACAGCACATCGCACAAAGTAAACCACAGATTCTTTACTTCGTATGTGTGTGGGGGGAATTTCTGTTGTCATGTATGTTCACAGGCAGGATTGGTGATTATCACAGACCTTGATACGGATTTGTCTTGTCTGTTTGTGGCTGCAGGTCTGAAGGATGTGGTGGATGAGGTGCTGGTTCACTCCAGGCTGGTGTGTCTGATCATCACCAGCCAGAGTGAGCATTCCCTCCACCCCTCCCTGACCGAGGTGCAGGGGTCCCACTTTATCCAGGGCTTTGCACACATCCAGCCACCCGACCAGGTACACACACACACACACACACACACACACACACACACACACACACACACACACACACACACACACACACACACACACACACACACACACAAACAAACGCAGAGGCAGACAGATATGCACACACAAACTGGTAAAGGTAAATAAAAACCAACAGCTACCTTGTTTGCTATTGTTTGTAGGCTCAAAGAGCAGAAATCATGAGTCGTCTGATACTCCGAAAAACAACTTTATCTGAGGAGACCTTACAGACTCTAGACCTGGCAGCTGTTGCAAAGGAGACGGAGGGATACACGCCCCAAGACCTTGTACTACTTTTGGAGCGGGCTGTCCATGCCAACACTCTACAAAGAGGACACAGTGACCAGGGTACCAAAGATTTTGGTTCCACTATGCTAAAATTGTAGAATTCACAATTCATTCTATTTTGTAAATATAAAGTTGATTTCCAGGTGTTCTTTATGCTCTTCGCTCCATGTCTCTAATCAAGCTAATGCTAGTTTATTTTGCTACTTTCACATTATTTCTTTGTGCTCCGTATCTCTCAGGTGTGTGTCTGTCATGGAGGGACTTTGTGCAGGCTCTCAAGGGATTCACGCCTCCCTCGCTGTGGGGTGTAGATCTCCACACTCCAAGTGGAGTTGGGCTGGAGAGGGTGGGGGGGCTGAGGGAGGTGCGACAGCAGCTAATGGACACCATACTCCTCCCCGCTAAGGTCAGTGTCAGTGTGACTAAACACTTAAGGCTCTGACACCCCAACCTGATGACAGACCGTCGGCAGAAAAGGCAGTCTGACTGACTGCCTCTCCAAGTTGGTGACTTGACTGAAGTGCCTCGGAACACACTGAAGCGACGCCGACTTGAGCGTACGTTCTGCGCTTGCGTGAGACGTAAAACGTCTCCATAACAGCAGGCGGCGCTAATCTGTATTGTCGCCCAAAAAATTAAAACCGGCAGCTGATTGGACAAACGCGTCACGTGGGAATTTCAAAACCGACCAAATTGGCGGCTCGTTCGGAATACAATCTCATGTTTAATGAAAATAGTTCACCGTTTCTGAAAACATTTTAAGCGAGAAATAGGCCATGCAGTTGCTGAATCTGTCTTCATTTCAGATCGACAAAGGTCAGTTTAAAAGATTTTTGTCAGATTTTGAGAGGCATCCCGCTCGTCATTTCCGGTAATTGGTCATTGAGTCCGACTCCGACTGGCCGATTCAACATGTCAGATCGGCCCAAATGAACGCTGATGGCTCCTCCAACTGACGACGGCACGGAACACACCAAACAGACTTGGGTCACCAACCTCGCCAGACTGTCCAACGGCCGATAATTTGCTGTGTTTGGTTGGTGTGTCAGCGCCTTTAGACAACCAGGTGTTTTCAGTTAGATGGAAATCTGTACATTATAGGAGGAACAAAAGTGATCAAATTAAATGATAAAAGTGAATGTGATGACAATGCATTTATCACCAATTATAATTTTTGCATCATAAGATGTATGATAGAAAGAGATGATAAATGATGAAAGTTATTTTTATGATTAGCTTTTTTTTTTAATTTCCACTTCTTGTGTAACCCACAACAACACCGTTATTAGAAAACACACAAGACTGTCTGGTGATTAAATGGTTAGATTTAATCTGTTTTTATCATTTAATTTTTTTTAAGATGCCAGCCCTCAGATCCTGGAAATTGAGGCCTTCAGGGCAGAAACACTTTAATGTCTTATAACCCTTAGGACTGTCCTTAAGAAGAAAGTGCTCTTCATACAGTCAAGCCAAATTAAGTAAACCCCTCATTTAAATTATATTGGCCTAATAATATAGTAATGATAGAACTTTTAGGAAAAAATAACCATCATACAGTGGCTGTCTTTTTCATATTTTCTTAATTTAAATTAAATCATGGTGTATGCAAGGACCTTTTTTTGTTTGTTTTTTTAACACAGATCAACAGCAGTTACGGTACTGTTAAGGTGGAAAATACAAGAACAAGTAAATTCTTGATAATTGATTTTGGATCTTTGTTTCGTTGCAGTATCCCATCCTGTTCTCCAATCTTCCTATCCGCCATCGCTCAGGAATATTGCTGTATGGAGCTCCTGGTACGGGGAAGACTCTGCTAGCCAGGGCCGTGGCCAAAGACAGTGGTATGAACTTCATCAGCATCAAGGTAGGCTGGGCTTTGGCTCTGACAGTCTTTCTTAGGGCGCTGACACACCAACCCGATTATCGGCCGTTGGACAGTCTGGCGTGGTCAGTGACTCAAGTCTGTTCGGTGTGTTCCATGCCATCGTCAGTCGGAGGAGCCGTCGGCCTTCATTTGGGCCAATTTGACATGTTCAATAAGCCAGCGGGCAGTCGGACTCAATGGCCAATCTGATTGGTGGAGTGCTAACCCGGAAATAACGAGCGGGATGAGCGTGACTAACCCCTCTCAAAATCTGACGAAAATCTTTTAAACTGGCCTTTGTTCTGAAATGAAGACAGATTCAGCAACTGCATGGCCTATTTTTCACTTAAAATGTTTTCAGAAACACGTTTCGGTGAACTATCTATGTAAAATACGAGATCGTATTTCGAACGAGCCACCATTATGGTCTGGCTTTGAAATTTGGCAGAAACCAGACCCGCGTCCAATCAGCTGCCGGTTTAAAAGTTTTTGGCCGACAATACAGATTAGCGCCGCCTGCTGTCATGGAGACGTATTACGTCTCACGCAAGCGCATAACGTACGCTTCGGTGTGTTGCGAGGCACTTTTTTGACCAACTTGGGGGGGCAGTCAGTCCGACTGCCTTTTCTGCTGACCGTCGGACGTCGGGTTGGGGTGTCAGAGCCTTTAATCAGAGCAACCTGCATCTTCAGTGACTCAGGATATTCACCTCTCTCTAGGGACCTGAACTTCTGAGTAAGTACATTGGAGCAAGTGAGCAGGGAGTCCGTAATGTCTTCCAGAGGTTAGTCAACATTTACACGCTCTCACTTTTTTATGACCCCAGCAGACCTTTATAGTTACTAGTTATGAGTAACATCAATTATTTATAGTAATTGTAAGCTCCACTAACACTTATTCATGGAGATTTCTCTGTTTGCTCTAGGGCACAAGCTGCCAAGCCATGCATTCTGTTCTTCGATGAGTTTGACTCACTGGCCCCCAGGAGGGGCCACGACAGCACAGGTGTAACCGACCGTGTGGTCAACCAGCTCCTCACCCAGCTGGATGGGGTGGAGGGACTGCAGGGTAGGTCATACAGCTGTATACTACATATTATGAGTTTTGTATATTGACAATACATTTTAAATCGCTAAGTGCACAGATTCTATTGACATGTTTTACTAATCAGTGCTGCAGTCCTGACATTTTGGGAAATGCGCTTATTCACTTTCTTGCAGAGAGATAGATGAGAAGATCAATACCACTCAACTCTGTCCACAGGTAATTAGTGAGCTTTAGAGTTGTTGGTAGGCAGATTCTGTTGCTTTCTGACAGAGCTAGCCAAGTAGTTTCCCCTGTGTCCAGTCTTTGTGCTAAGCTAACCATTTATTGAGGAGACATGAAAGTGGTATCTGTTCTCTCATCCAACTCTCGGCAAGAAAAAGAATATGTGTACAGGTATTTACCAAAATTACCACTACAAAACTATTCCTTTAAGGTAATTAAATAAGAATCCTCTGTTTGCATTTGTAGGTGTATATGTGCTTGCAGCCACCAGTCGTCCAGATCTGATTGACCCAGCCCTGCTGAGACCTGGACGACTGGACAAGTCCCTCTACTGCCCCCCTCCTGACCTGGTCTGTTGCATTAAAATCTAAGTGTCACTTTTTTAACACTTACATAATTTCCATATGCCTATATGCAGAAATCAATTTTCAGTGATTGTTCAAGACATGTCCTTGGTAGTAAATCCAACTGTTACATTTCCAGGAGGCTCGTACGGAGATCCTGAAAGCTCTGAGCACTGGTGCTGCCCTGGCTGCTGACGTGGACCTTGAGCAGCTGGCAGCAGCAACAGAGCAGTTCACCGGGGCAGACCTGAAGGCCCTGCTCTACAACGCCCAGCTGGAGGCCGTCCACAACAGCATGGCCTCTAGCACACCACACGTAAGTCTATTATACCTACGACTACGGTGTACTATATATGGTACACTGAAGAGCTCATTTTAAAGATAATTTTTTTGGGCATTTTAGGACTTTATTTATATAGGACAGCTGAAGACATGAAAGCAGCCGCTGGATCCCACAGGTTTGCTACCCAGGCGCACTGAAGAGCTCATTTTGTTGCGATGGGGTTGCCATGGGCTAAAAGAGCAGGAAGGCAGGGAACTGTTGGCCAGCTCAGTTTGTTTTGTACCTCAGGGCTAATTAAATGAGTTTTGTATGCATCTTAGCACGTGTGTGCTGCTCTACTTGTTATTTCTTTTTTTTGAACTTTTTATTTAAACATTTTAATTTCCTGACAGCAATATAAATGTAATAAACAAATGACAGGCAAAATAAGTTACAATAAGAGTACAAATAAATTAAAATAAATAAGTAAATATGAAGCAAAATAGAACTAAGTGCGTAAAAAAGTAGTAAAAAGGTAGATTAAATAAAATTAGAATAGCGATAATAATAATGGTAACAGCAACAATAACAACAGGCAGAGAGGTAGATATCTGTAAATAATAGCTAAGCAAAAAAAAAAAAAAGGAATTTAGATAGGTATCCCTTCCCAACAGTATTGTATCATATCATCCCATCCATCAGACCCTCAGATACCTTGAAACACAAGTCCATCTTTGCACAAAAGTGTCCATAGTCAGCTGTAGACTTGCCGTCATCATCCCAAAATCCTTGTATTGATGGACAGTCCCAAAAAATATGTGTGGTGTCTCCAATAGTTCCACATTTTCGCCAACATAAAGCCACATTGGGGTTTTTCACAAATGAAGAGATGATAAAGGGAGTATTAAAAAATCTGATCTTTACCTTCCAGTCAAATTCTTTCCACAGTTGGCTACTAATTCCCTTATGACAACTTGTCCATATGTCCATCCATGTAGAATCTTCAATTATAACATTCAATTCTAATTCCCATTTTTCCTTGATGTAGTTTGTGCTTTGTGAGGTGCCAGCCGTTAACCTTTTATATATATTAGATATGTGTTTTTTTGTTGGGAAATGCCTCTCCAGAACACTAATAAAGTACTCTTCTATTTCATTTGGGGTTTTGGTGAGCAGCTCCCTTTCCTTATGACTTGTGATATAATGTCTTATCTGGAGGTATCTATACAAATCATTTGATGGGAGGCCAAATTGTTCTTGAAGTTGAGGGAATGATTTGAATTCTGTTTCTTTAAAAAGTTGATTAATTGTACAGAGACCTTTTATTGACCCACCTTCTAAACCCGCTATCCCACACGGAAGGTGGGAATTCTATATTTCCTACTATCAACATGGCCCTTGAGATCGTCTCTGGTCCCCTGAGCGTTTTTTTCACTGTTGTCCAGACTTTTAAAGTATGTTTTATCCATTCGTTCTTTATTTTGATTTTATTGACAGACTTTATATCAATAAATGGTAGTACTGATAAGGACGTGCCCCTAACAGAGTCTTGCTCTATCTGAGTCCATATTGCTTCCCGGTCATTTCCGATCCATGCCACTATTGCATTTTCTACTTGTTATTTCATTATCAGTTTACAACATAATTCAAATGATCCACAACCATGTTGACAAGAACATGATTGCAGAATGAGCCTAAACCTTAAGTTGCACAGTGAAGCCACTTTGTTTGTCCATGTATTTTGTGAGCACTACAAAGCCTTGTGTACTTTCGTATCTAAACTTTGGCCTTCTGTTTCTGGGTGATAATCAGGAGCTGATCTCCGGCTCAGACAGCGACATGAGCCTGTCCTCCATGATCTTCCCAAACAACAGCAGTGGCTCAGATGATTCGGTGGGGGAGGGGGACCCAGGCGTGGGGCTGGACCAGTCCATGGTTCTCCTGGAGCCCAGTGAGCTTCAAGCAGAAGACGAACACCATCGTGGAAATGTTTGGAGACTCTACTTTGGAAGCTCCTATGAGTCAGAGTTGGGGAATTCACCGATTTCAGGACTGGTGAGCAGTACTGGCAAAAAGTCTCTTCTATTATTTTATTCCAATTTATATTAACCAACACATTAGTCAACAACAACACAGTACATACATTGTAAATCATGTATTTATGGAACTACAAGTCAATAATATGAACACACAATACAGAATACAGAATTGACACTTCTAAATATAGTATTTAAAATATGAACATACTACTACAGCAATCCCAATGAAAATGTTATTATATCGACACTGGGAACTTTGCAGAAACATTTATGGTGTGATGTTGCAATCTAAACTATTTAACACATCTGGTCAAAGTAGTGGATTTACAAAAATTCTGTCCGGACTTGCAGTACAGCATGCATACACATCAACACAGACCTTTGTAATTATGTTATGCTAAATGTAGTGGTCCTTCTCAGTCATTTCTCTTATGATTTTTGTGTCTGTCCATTTCCTCTCTTCTGCCTCCCTTGGCAGAACTCCCAATGTGTCTCTGGACCGAACTCCATGTCCCATGACTTAACAAGGGCAACAGGTCGGGAACCTGGCGGCTCACTCCCCCCTGCCTACATGTCCTCCCTTCAGAGCGGTTACCAAGAGCTTGGCCCGGAGCACCTGGAGCGCCTACAACAAGACATTAACAACATCAAGAATAACTACAGGAGAGCCAACGTAAGTGACAATAATGGACTAGAAAATATCAAAATGCCATTGTATTCTGATTGCATTATTGAATGGAGCCATACAGAAAGCAATAGAACTGTTACTTTCTGTAATACTTTTCTATTGATTTAAAACTAGTTTATTCTGTACTAGTTTTGTTTTGTTTGTTTTGTTTTGTTCTGTTTTTATACTCTACCCTGCCCTGTAAAGCGACTTTGAGTCTATGAAAAGCGCTATATAAATTCAATTTATTATTATTATTATTAGTCTACTTGTGGTTATTGTATCAACTAGTGTTGTTAGATTGCTTATGTTAGCTACTGTGTGCATGATTACTCTTGTACTTTGTATGTAGGAGGACGCTGTCCGGGTGCATTCAGCCTCCAGCCAGCCAGGCCTGCTGCTATGTCAGGCTCATGTGAACTCCGCTCTGGCTGTGACCAGACCGTCCCTCAGCATAGCTGACTGGAACAGATACACAAAACTGTGAGTATGAGGACACCAGATTGGACTGCATTGCAACAGTAACAGCAATACAAATTACGCTAATATTGTATGTGTGTGTGTGTGTGTGTGTGTGTGTGTGTGTGTGTGTGTGTGTGTGTGTGTGTGTGTGTGTGTGTGTGTGTGTGTGTGTGTGTGTGTGTGTGTGTGTGTGTGTGTGTGTGTGTGTGTGTGTGTGTGAGAAAACCACTGTAACAAAGGTTTGCTCTACACAAAGTAAAGAAATCATTTTACAGCTGTCCATTTATTTAGTAAAAAAGTGAGCTTTTAATGGTTTAATTGGCTATGAAATTTATCAAGCATGTAATGAGCCATTTGGGGTCTCACCTACAGGAGGAAATGAGCTGAAAAAGCTGTTGCCAAGTAGCAGCAATAGAGGAATATGAATCATTATTAAAATCCCTCTCATAGTATTCAGCATTTTTTATTATGTTGAATTACTTTGTTGTCTTTTTTTGTGAATTCACTAGAATTATAGCTGAGCTGGAGCATAGAATTTGCAGTTAACTATACTGTATATAGCTGCTGACTCATCTCTCATGTGTCAAGTGAAGGAATAAATATCTTGTTAAAGTTGAGGAAAAAAACAATCTATCAAATCTTTTCGTATTTAATAGTAACTATAAACTGTTTTAAGACATTACACATGTCGTCAACTTTTAATAAATCTTTTTTTGTAGGTATGAAGCCTATGGTGGTGCAGGAGACGGGAAATCTCTTCATTCAGTCACATTTAAACCTGGACAACGTGTGACTTTAGCTTGATCAGACATGCTAGTTTGACACACATAATACGTTGTTTTTGATGTAAGTTAATAAAAGCTGTGATGCATTAAAATTTAACGATCAGTGGAGTTTACACCAACAATTCCAGAGCTTTGAAGGCAATGTAAAATAATGTTTGTTTAAATGTTTCCTACTGACTTGATTCTGAGTGAGACATTTATCTAATTAAAATGTAATTATTGTATATATGTATTATGCCAGAGGATAAATTATGTATTTGTTAGAATTAAAGATGAAATCTTTGTACAAATTGTGCCTGCATTACTTGATTGGACACTGAATGTGAATTATTTTAATTTCCTAGTTTCAGTTTACAGCCACTGGATGGCATTAAAATGTCAAAAAATTCATTGAAATTCATTCAGTCATAGCATAGTATGCCATCAAATAAATAATAATTTAAGTCATAGTAGTATGTCATGAAAAAGTCATGGTATAGTACTGTATGTCATAAAGTCATAGTATAGTATTTCATAAACAAGTCACAGTACAGTATGGCATAAAATAAGTCATAGTATATACAATAAGTTGAAAAACAGTGATAAAAAAGCCATAGTATAGTACGTCAAAAAAGTCATAGTATGTCAATTTAGTGTAGACAGGGACACTTTCGACAGAGGAGCCTGGGATTGATCCATCAACCTTGAGACTATAGGCCAGCCCTTCTACCTCCCAACCACTGGCCAACAGGATGATTTATGGAAAAAAAAAAAAGTCATAATATAGTGTGTTGGAAAAAAAGTGATAAAAAAGCCATAGTATAGTATGTCGAAAAAGGGTAAAAAAAAAGTCATAGTATAAAGTATGTTGAAAAAGTCATAGTATAGTATGTTGCAAAAGTGATGAAAAAGTCACAGTATAATATGTCCAAAATAGTGATAAAAAGCCATAGCATTAGCCTAGAAATCTAGACCCTAGCGGCAGCAAATGTAATTTGCAGCCATGGGTCTGGCTTGTATAGCTACCATAGTTAGAAAAAAAACATATAAAAACCCCGTAGTATAGTATGTTGAAAAAAGCAATAAAAAAGTCATAGAATAGTATGTCGGAAAAAAGTGCTAAAAAAGCAATAGTATAGTATGTTGAAAAAAGTGATAAAAAAAGCCATAGTATGGTATGTTGAAAAAAGTGGTTACAAAGATGTAGTATAGTATGTTGAAAAAAGTAATAACAAAGTCATAATATAATATGTTGATGAAAAGTGATAAAAAAGTCATAGTATAGTATGTTGAAGAAATGTCTTGTATATTATGTTGAAAAAAGTCATTAAAAAAAGCCATAGTAAAGTATGTTGAAAAGAGTGATAAAAAAGTCATAGTATAGTATGTCGAAAAAAATGATTAAAAAGCCATAATATTGTATGTCAAAAAAATTGATAAAAAAGTCATAGTATAGGATGTCAAATAAGACATTGTCAGGGACACTTTAACATTTGGCCACAGGACCCTGGGATTGATCCACCAACCTCTTCATGGTTATGGGACAACCATTCTACCTCCCAGCCACAAGCCACCCAGAATGATTTGTGGAAAAAAGTCATAGTATAGTATGTCGAAAAAAGTGGTTAAAAAGTTGTGGTATAGTAGGCCTATGTCGAAAAAAGTAATAACAAAGTCATAGTATAATATGTTGATAAAAAGTGATAAAAAGTCATAGTATAGTATGTTGAAAAAGTGATAAAAAGTGATAGTATAGTATGCCGAAATAAAATGATAAAAAAGTCATTGAATAGAATAATGGAAAAAGTCATAGAATAGTCATAGAATAGTATGTCGAAAAAAATGATTAAAAAGCCATAATATTGTATGTCAAAAAAAGTGATAAAAAAGTCATAGTATAGGATGTCAAATAAGACATTGTCAGGGACACTTTAACATTTGGCCAGAAGACCCTGGGATTGATCCACCAACCTCTTCATGGTTATGGGACAACCATTCTACCTCCCAGCCACAAGCCACCCAGAATGATTTATGGAAAAAAGTCATAGTATAGTATGTTGAAAAAAAGTGATAAAAAGTCATAGTATATTATGTCCAAAAAAGCCATAGCATAGTATGTCAATTTAGTGAAGACAGGGACACTTTCGACAGAGGAGCCTGGGATTGATCCATCAACCTTGAGACTATAGGCCAGCCCTTCTACCTCCCAACCACTGGCCAACAGGATGATTTATGGAAAAAAAAAGTCATAATATAGTGTGTTGGAAAAAAAGTGATAAAAAAGCCATAGTATAGTATGTCGAAAAAGGGTAAAAAAAAAGTCATAGTATAAAGTATGTTGAAAAAGTCATAGTATAGTATGTTGCAAAAGTGATGAAAAAGTCACAGTATAATATGTCCAAAATAGTGATAAAAAGCCATAGCATTAGCCTAGAAATCTAGACCCTAGCGGCAGCAAATGTAATTTGCAGCCATGGGTCTGGCTTGTATAGCTACCATAGTTAGAAAAAAAACATATAAAAACCCCGTAGTATAGTATGTTGAAAAAAGCAATAAAAAAGTCATAGAATAGTATGTCGGAAAAAAGTGCTAAAAAAGCAATAGTATAGTATGTTGAAAAAAGTGATAAAAAAAGCCATAGTATGGTATGTTGGAAAAAGTGAAAAAAAAAGCCATAGTATGGTATGTTGAAAAAAGTGGTTACAAAGATGTAGTATAGTATGTTGAAAAAAGTATTAACAAAGTCATAATATAATATGTTGATGAAAAGTGATAAAAAAGTCATAGTATAGTATGTTGAAGAAATGTCTTGTATATTATGTTGAAAAAAGTGATTAAAAAAAGCCATAGTAAAGTATGTTGAAAAGAGTGATAAAAAAGGTCATAGTATAGTATGTCGAAAAAAATAATTAAAAAGCCATAATATTGTATGTCAAAAAAAGTGATAAAAAAGTCATAGTATAGGATGTCAAATAAGACATTGTCAGGGACACTTTAACATTTGGCCAGAAGACCCTGGGATTGATCCACCAACCTCTTCATGGTTATGGGACAACCATTCTACCTCCCAGCCACAAACCACCCAGAATGATTTGTGGAAAAAAGTCATAGTATAGTATGTCGAAAAAAGTGGTTAAAAAGTTGTGGTATAGTAGGCCTATGTCGAAAAAAGTAATAACAAAGTCATAGTATAATATGTTGATAAAAAGTGATAAAAAAAGTCATAGTATAGTATGTCGAAAAAAGTGATAAAAAGCCATAGCATAGTATGTTGAAGAAATGTCTTGTATATTATGTTGAAAAAAGTAATCAAAAAAAGCCATAATAAAGTATGTTGAAAAGAGTGATAAAAAAGTCATAGTATAGTATGTTGAAAAAGTGATAAAAAGTCATAGTATAGTATGTTGAAAAAGTGATAAAAAGTCATAGTATAGTATACCAAAATAAAATGATAAAAAGTCATAGAATAGAATGATGGAAAAAGTCATAGAATAGTCATAGTATAGTATGTCGAAAAAAATATTAAAAAGCCATAATATTGAATGTCAAAAAAAAGTGATAAAAAAGTCATAGTATAGGATGTCAAATAAGACATTGTCAGGGACACTTTAACATTTGGCCAGAAGACCCTGGGATTGATCCACCAACCTCTTCATGGTTATGGGACAACCATTCTACCTCCCAGCCACAAGCCACCCAGAATGATTTGTGGAAAAAAGTCATATTATAGTATGTCGAAAAAAGTGGTTAAAAAGTTGTGGTATAGTAGGCCTATGTCGAAAAAAGTAATAACAAAGTCATAGTATAATATGTTGATAAAAAGTGATAAAAAAAAGTCATAGTATAGTATGTTGAAAAAAGTGATAAAAAGCCATAGCATAGTATGTTGAAGAAATGTCTTGTATATTATGTTGAAAAAAGTAATTAAAAAAAGCCATAATAAAGTATGTTGAAAAGAGTGATAAAAAGTCATAGTATAGTATGTTGAAAAAGTGATAAAAAGTCATAGTATAGTATGTTGAAAAAGTGATAAAAAGTCATAGTATAGTATGCCAAAAAAAAATGATAAAAAAGTCATAGAATAGAATGATGGAAAAAAATCACAGAATAGTCATAGAATAGTATGTTGAAAAAAATATTAAAAAGCCATAATATTGTATGTCAAAAAAAGTGATAAAAAAGTCATAGTATAGGATGTCAAATAAGACATTGTCAGGGACACTTTAACATTTGGCCAGAAGACCCTGGGATTGATCCACCAACCTCTTCATGGTTATGGGACAACCATTCTACCTCCCAGCCACAAACCACCCAGAATGATTTGTGGAAAAAAGTCATAGTATAGTATGTTGAAAAAAGTGGTTAAAAAGTCGTGGTATAGTAGGCCTATGTCGAAAAAAGTAATAACAAAGTCATAGTATAATATGTTGATAAAAAGTGATAAAAAAAGTCATAGTATAGTATGTCGAAAAAAGTGATAAAAAGCCATAGCATATAGTATGTTGAAGAAATGTCTTGTATATTATGTTGAAAAAAATAATTAAAAAAAGCCATAATAAAGTATGTTGAAAAGAGTGATAAAAAGTCATAGTATAGTAAGTTGAAAAAGTGATAAAAAGTCATAGTATAGTATGTTGAAAAAGTGATAAAAAGTGATAGTATAGTATGCCGAAATAAAATGATAAAAAAGTCATTGAATAGAATAATGGAAAAAGTCATAGAATAGTCATAGAATAGTATGTCGAAAAAAAATATTAAAAAGCCATAATATTGTATGTCAAAAAAAGTGATAAAAAAGTCATAGTATAGGATGTCAAATAAGACATTGTCAGGGACACTTTAGCATTTGGCCAGAAGACCCTGGGATTGATCCACCAACCTCTTCATGGTTATGGGACAACCATTCTACCTCCCAGCCACAAGCCACCCAGAATGATTTATGGAAAAAAGTCATAGTATAGTATGTCCAAAAAAGCCATAGCATAGTATGTCAATTTAGTGAAGACAGGGACACTTTCGACAGAGGAGCCTGGGATTGATCCATCAACCTTGAGACTATAGGCCAGCCCTTCTACCTCCCAACCACTGGCCAACAGGATGATTTATGGAAAAAAAAGTCATAATATAGTGTGTTGGAAAAAAAGTGATAAAAAAGCCATAGTATAGTATGTCGAAAAAGGGTAAAAAAAAAGTCATAGTATAAAGTATGTTGAAAAAGTCATAGTATAGTATGTTGCAAAAGTGATGAAAAAGTCACAGTATAATATGTCCAAAATAGTGATAAAAAGCCATAGCATTAGCCTAGAAATCTAGACCTACGCGGCAGCAAATGTAATTTGCAGCCATGGGTCTGGCTTGTATAGCTACCTAGTTAGAAAAAAAAACATATAAAAAACCCGTAGTATAGTATGTTGAAAAAAGCAATAAAAAAGTCATAGAATAGTATTCGGAAAAAAAGTGCTAAAAAAGCAATAGTATAGTATGTTGAAAAAGTGATAAAAAAAGCCATAGTATGGTATGTTGGAAAAAGTGAAAAAAAAGCCATAGTATGGTATGTTGAAAAAGTGGTTACAAAGATGTAGTATAGTATGTTGAAAAAAGTATTAACAAAGTCATAATATAATATGTTGATGAAAAGTGATAAAAAAGTCATAGTATAGTATGTTGAAGAAATGTCTTGTATATTATGTTGAAAAAGTGATTAAAATTTGTTGTCAAGAAAAAAGAAAAATTTGTCAGGTAGGAATTGTTTTTTGTTAAAAGAGAAAAAGAGGTTATAGTGTTAAAAAGTCATAGTATAGGATGTCAAATAAGACATTGTCAGGGACACTTTAACATTTGGCCAGAAGACCCTGGGATTGATCCACCAACCTCTTCATGGTTATGGGACAACCATTCTACCTCCCGCCCACAAACCACCCAGAATGATTTGTGGAAAAAAAGTCATAGTATAGTATGTCGAAAAAAGGTGGTTAAAAAGTTGTGGTATAGTAGGCCTATGTCGAAAAAAAAGTAATAACAAAGTCATAGTATAATATGTTGATAAAAAGTGATAAAAAGTCATAGTATAGTATGTTGAAAAAGTGACAAAAAGTGATAGTATAGTATGCCGAAATAAAATGATAAAAAAGTCATTGAATAGAATAATGGAAAAAGTCATAGAATAGTCATAGAATAGTATGTCGAAAAAAATGATTAAAAAGCCATAATATTGTATGTCAAAAAAAGTGATAAAAAAGTCATAGTATAGGATGTCAAATAAGACATTGTCAGGGACACTTTAACATTTGGCCAGAAGACCCTGGGATTGATCCACCAACCTCTTCATGGTTATGGGACAACCATTCTACCTCCCAGCCACAAGCCACCCAGAATGATTTATGGAAAAAAGTCATAGTATAGTATGTTGAAAAAAAGTGATAAAAAGTCATAGTATATTATGTCCAAAAAAGCCATAGCATAGTATGTCAATTTAGTGAAGACAGGGACACTTTCGACAGAGGAGCCTGGGATTGATCCATCAACCTTGAGACTATAGGCCAGCCCTTCTACCTCCCAACCACTGGCCAACAGGATGATTTATGGAAAAAAAAGTCATAATATAGTGTGTTGGAAAAAAAGTGATAAAAAAGCCATAGTATAGTATGTCGAAAAAAGGAGTATAAAAAAGTCATAGTATAAAGTATGTTGAAAAAGTCATAGTATAGTATGTTGCAAAAGTGATGAAAAAGTCACAGTATAATATGTCCAAAATAGTGATAAAAAGCCATAGCATTAGCCTAGAAATCTAGACCTAAGCGACGCAAATGTAATTTGCAGCCATGGGTCTGGCTTGTAACCCCCCATAGTTAGAAAAAAAAACATATAAAAACCCGTAGTATAGTATGTTGAAAAAAGCAATAAAAAAGTCATAGAATAGTATGTCGGAAAAAAGTGCTAAAAAAGCAATAGTATAGTATGTTGAAAAAAGTGATAAAAAAAGCCATAGTATGGTATGTTGGAAAAAGTGAAAAAAAAGCCATAGTATGGTATGTTGAAAAAAGTGGTTACAAAGATGTAGTATAGTATGTTGAAAAAAGTATTAACAAAGTCATAATATAATATGTTGATGAAAAGTGATAAAAAAGTCATAGTATAGTATGTTGAAGAAATGTCTTGTATATTATGTTGAAAAAGTGATTAAAAAAAGCCATAGTAAAGTATGTTGAAAAGAGTGATAAAAAAGGTCATAGTATAGTATGTCGAAAAAAATTATTAAAAAGCCATAATATTGTATGTCAAAAAAAGTGATAAAAAAGTCATAGTATAGGATGTCAAATAAGACATTGTCAGGGACACTTTAACATTTGGCCAGAAGACCCTGGGATTGATCCACCAACCTCTTCATGGTTATGGGACAACCATTCTACCTCCCAGCCACAAACCACCCAGAATGATTTGTGGAAAAAAGTCATAGTATAGTATGTCGAAAAAAGTGGTTAAAAAGTTGTGGTATAGTAGGCCTATGTCGAAAAAAGTAATAACAAAGTCATAGTATAATATGTTGATAAAAAGTGATAAAAAAAGTCATAGTATAGTATGTCGAAAAAAGTGATAAAAAGCCATAGCATAGTATGTTGAAGAAATGTCTTGTATATTATGTTGAAAAAAGTAATCAAAAAAAGCCATAATAAAGTATGTTGAAAAGAGTGATAAAAAAGTCATAGTATAGTATGTTGAAAAAGTGATAAAAAGTCATAGTATAGTATGTTGAAAAAGTGATAAAAAGTCATAGTATAGTATGCCAAAATAAAATGATAAAAAGTCATAGAATAGAATGATGGAAAAAGTCATAGAATAGTCATAGTATAGTATGTCGAAAAAAATATTAAAAAGCCATAATATTGAATGTCAAAAAAAAGTGATAAAAAAGTCATAGTATAGGATGTCAAATAAGACATTGTCAGGGACACTTTAACATTTGGCCAGAAGACCCTGGGATTGATCCACCAACCTCTTCATGGTTATGGGACAACCATTCTACCTCCCAGCCACAAGCCACCCAGAATGATTTGTGGAAAAAAGTCATATTATAGTATGTCGAAAAAAGTGGTTAAAAAGTTGTGGTATAGTAGGCCTATGTCGAAAAAAGTAATAACAAAGTCATAGTATAATATGTTGATAAAAAGTGATAAAAAAAAGTCATAGTATAGTATGTTGAAAAAAGTGATAAAAAGCCATAGCATAGTATGTTGAAGAAATGTCTTGTATATTATGTTGAAAAAAGTAATTAAAAAAAGCCATAATAAAGTATGTTGAAAAGAGTGATAAAAAGTCATAGTATAGTATGTTGAAAAAGTGATAAAAAGTCATAGTATAGTATGTTGAAAAAGTGATAAAAAGTCATAGTATAGTATGCCAAAATAAAATGATAAAAAGTCATAGAATAGAATGATGGAAAAAATCACAGAATAGTCATAGAATAGTATGTTGAAAAAAATATTAAAAAGCCATAATATTGTATGTCAAAAAAAGTGATAAAAAAGTCATAGTATAGGATGTCAAATAAGACATTGTCAGGGACACTTTAACATTTGGCCAGAAGACCCTGGGATTGATCCACCAACCTCTTCATGGTTATGGGACAACCATTCTACCTCCCAGCCACAAACCACCCAGAATGATTTGTGGAAAAAAAGTCATAGTATAGTATGTCGAAAAAAGTGGTTAAAAAGTCGTGGTATAGTAGGCCTATGTCGAAAAAAGTAATAACAAAGTAATAGTATAATATGTTGATAAAAAGTGATTAAAAAAGTAATAGTATAGTATGTCAAAAGAATTGATAAAAAAATCATAGTATAGTATGTCGAAAAAAGTGATAAAAAGTCATAGAATAGAATGGCGGAAAAAGTCATAGAATAGTATGTCAAAAAATGTATTAAAAAGCCGTAGTATTATGTCGAAAACAAGTGATAAAAAAAGACATAGTTATGATTTTGAATAAGACATTGTCAGGGGCACTTTAACATTTGGCCAGAGGACCATGATTGATCCACCAACCTCGTGGGTATGGGACAACCATTCCACCTCCCAGCCACAAGCCAACCAGAATAATTTGTCAAAATAGTAATAATAAAGTCATAGTACAATATATCGGAAAAAAGTGATTAAAAGTCATAGTATAGCATGTCCAAAAACATGATAATAAAGCCATAGTATCGTATGTCAAATAAGACATTGTCAGGGACACTTTAACATTTGGCCAGAGGACCCTGGGATTGATCCACCAACCTCTTCATGGTTATGGGACAACCTTTCTACCACATGTCGAGAAAAGTGATAAAAAGCCATACCACAGGATGTTGAAAAAAAGACAGAATAAACATAGTCTGGGATTATGTGACATGTGGCCAGATGAGCCTGGTACAGTTTCGCGAACCTTGTGGTTTTGGGACGACAATTCCACCTCTCAGCCACAACACACCCAGTATGGTATGTGAAAAAAAGTCATAGTATAGTATGGAGAAAAAAGTAATTAAAAAACATAGTATTTTGTCGAAAATAGTGATAAAAAAATCATAGTATAGTATGTCCAAAAAAGTAATAAAAAGCCATAGCATAGACATGTGGTTAGAGGAGGATGGTATTGAGTTACCAACCTTGTGGTTTTGGGACAACAATTTTACCTCCCAGACACAACACTCCGGGGTGGTACATGAAAACACGTAATAGTATAGAATGTCGAAAAAAAGTGATATAAAAGCCATTGTATAGTATGTCGAAAAAGTATAAAAAAAGCCAAGTACAGTACGTCAAAAAAGTGATAGTATAGTATGTTGGAAAAAGTCATAAAAAAAGTGATAGCATGTCAAAAAAATTGATAAGAAAGCCATGGTATAATAATAATAATAAGACAGTCAGAAACACTTTGACACAAGTGTCAAAGTGTTTCTTGATCAGCCAACCTTGGGGTTATGGGACAACCATTCTACCTCCCAACCACAAGCCACCCAGACTAGCTTGTGGAAAAAAGGCATAGCATAGTATGTTGAAAAAAGTGATTAAAAAAAGTCATAGTATAGTATGTCCAAAAAAGTAATAAAAAGCCATAGGATAGTATGTAAAAAAAAGACATGTGGTTGGAGGAGGATGGTACTGAGATACCAACCTTGTGGTTTTGGGACAACAATTCTACCTCCCAGACACAACACTCCCAGGGTGGTACATGAAAACACGTAATAGTATAGAATGTCAGTAAAAAAAGTGATATAAAAGCTATTGTATAGTATGTCAAAAAAGTATCAAAAAAGTAATAGTATAGTATGTCAAAAAAAAAGTGATAAGAAAGCCATAATATAGTATGTCGAATAACACTTTGACACTTGGCTAGAGGACCCTGGGATTGATTTGCCAACCTTGTGGTTATGGGACAACCATTCTATACTATGCATAGCATAGTATGTTGAAAAAGTGATTAAAAAAGCCATAGTATAGTATGTTGAAAAAAGTAATAAAAAAGCCATAGTGTTGTATGTCCAAAAAAGTAATGAAAGCCATAGTATAGTATGTAAAAAAAAAGACACTATAGACAGTCAGGGACTGGAATTGATCAATCAATCTTGTGGTTGTGGGACAACAATTCTTCCATCCACAACACACCTAGGATGGTAAGTGATAAAAAAGTGATGGTATAGTATGTCGAAAAAAGTGATAAAAAAGAAGCCATAGAATAGTATGTCGAAGAAAAAGTTATTGAAAAAAAGTAAAAGTATAGAATGGCGGAAAAAGTCATAGTAGCCTATAGCATGTTGAAAAAAGTGGTTAAAAAGTCATAGTATAGTTTGTCGAAAAAAGTTATTAAAAAGCCATAGTATAGTATGTAAAAAAAAAAGACAGTAATAAACATAGACAACTTGACATGTGGCTGGCAGAGGCTGGTATCAATCCACCAACCCTGTGGTTTCAGGACAACAATTCTACCTCCCAGCCACAACACACACAGGATTGTATGCGAAAAAAATGTTTTGTTGTATAGTATGTATAGTATGTTGAATAAGACAGTCAGAAACACTTTGACATTTGGCCAGAGGACCATGGGATTGATCTACCTCCCATCCGCAAGCCACCCAGAATCATTTGCGGAAAAAAGGCATAGCATAGTATGTTGAAAAAAAGTGATAAAAAAGCCATAGTATAGTATGTTGAAAAAAGTAATTAAAAAGCCATAGTATAGTATGTCGAAAAAAAGTGTTTAAAAAGCCATAGTATAGTGTGTCAAAAAAAGCAATAAAAAAGCCATAGTGTAGTATGTCCAAAAAAGTAATAAAAAGCCATAGCATAGTATGTCAAAAAAACAAAACAGTATAGACATAACCAGGGACAACTTGTCATGCAGGTTGAGAAGACAGGTATGAATCAATCAATCTTCGGATTCTGGGACAACAATTCTACCTCCCATCCACAACACACCCAAGAGAGTAATTGAAAAAAAAGCCATATTATAGTCTGTTGAAAAAAAGTGATAAAAAGTCATGGTATAGTATGTCGAAAAAAGTGATAAAAAAAGGTCATAGTATAGTATGTCGAAAAAAAATCGTATAAAATGTCGGAAAAAGGGCTACAAAAGTAATTGTATAGTATATTGAAAAAGTGATTAAAAAGCCATAGAATAGTATGTCGAAAAAGTTGTTGAAAAAAGTTGTTGAAAAAAAAAGTGTTTACAAAAAAGTAATTGTATAGAATGGTGGAAAAAGTTATAGTAGCCTATAGCATGTTGAAAAAAGTGGTTAAAAAGTCATAGTATAGTTTGTCGAAAAAGTGATTAAAAAGCCATAGTATAGTATGTTGAAAAAAAGTCATAAAAAGTCCTAGTATAGTATGTCGAAAAAGTTATATTAATGTTTGTCAACAAAAGTGATAAAAAGTCCTAGTATAGTATGTCGAAAAAAAGTCATAAAAAGTCATAGTATAGAATGGCGGAAAAAGTCATACTATAGTATGTTGAAAAAAAAGTGGTAAAAGAGCCATAGTATAATATGTTGAACAAAGTAATAAAAAAGTCATTGTATAATATGTCGAAAAAATTGATAAAAAAGTCGAAGTACAGTATGTCTAAAAAGTTATGTGGGATCTATCTGACAACAATTCTACCTCCCATCCAGAAAAAGTCATAGCATAGTATGTCGAAAAACAAAGTTAAAAAAGTCATAGTATAGGATGTCCAAAAAAGTAATAAAAAGCCATAGGATAGTATGTAAAAAAAAGACATGTGGTTGGAGGAGGATGGTACTGAGATACCAACCTTGTGGTTTTGGGACAACAATTCTACCTCCCAGACACAACACTCCCAGGGTGGTACATGAAAACACGTAATAGTATAGAATGTCAGTAAAAAAAGTGATATAAAAGCTATTGTATAGTATGTCAAAAAAGTATCAAAAAAGCCATAGTACAGTACGTCAAACAATTTGACACGTGGCTGGCAGAGGCTGGTATCAATACACCAACCCTGTGGTCTCAGGACAACAATTCTACCTCCCAGCCACAACACACACAAGATGGTACGTGACAAAAAAAAGTCATAGTATAGTATGTCGGAAAAAAAGTGCTCTAAAAGCCATAGTTTAGAATGTTGAAAAAATAACAACAAAGCATAGTATAGTACGTCAAAAAAGTGATAGTATAGTAAGTCGGAAAAAGTGATAAAAAAGTGATAGTATGTCAAAAAAAGTGATAAAAGAAGTCATAGTATAGTATGTTGAATAAGACATAGTCAGAAACACTTTGACATTTGGCCAGAGGACCATGGGATTGATCTACCTCCCATCCGCAAGCCACCCAGAATCATTTGCGGAAAAAAAACATAGCATAGTATGTTGAAAAAAGTGATAAAAAACCAATGGTATTAAAATAGTCATTGTATGGTATGTCAAAAAAGTCATATTATAGTCTGTCGAAAAAAGTGATAAAAGATTCATAGTATAGTCTGTCGAAAAAAAGTGATAAAAAAGCCATAATATAGTATGTCGAATCGTATAACATGTCGGAAATAGTGCTACAAAAGTCATTAAATAGTATATTGAGAAAGTGATTAAAAAGCCATAGAAAAATAGAATAGTATGTCAAAAAAAAGTGACAAAAATAATTTATAGCATAGAATGGCGGAAAAAGTCATAGTATAGTATGTTGAAAAAAGTGGTTAAAAAGCCATAGGATAGTATGTTGAAAAAAGTGATAAAAAAGTGATAGTATAGAATGGCAGAAAAAGTCATACTATAGTATGTTGAAAAAAAGTTGTAAAAGAGCCATAGTATAATATGTGGAAAAAAGTCTTGTATATTATTTGGAAAAAATTGATAAAAAAGGCATAGTTTAGTATGTTGATTAAAGTCTTGTAAATCATGTTGAAAAATTTAATAAAAACGTCATAGTATAGTATGTTGAAAAAACTGGTTAAAAAGTCATAGTATGGTTTGTCAAAAATAGTGATTAAAAAGCCATAGTATAATACGTCAAAAGAAGAGATAAAAAAGTCCCAGTATACGTGGTATGTCGAAAAAAAGTGATAAAAATGTCCTAGTATAGTATGTGGATACAAGTCTTGTATATTATGTCAAAAAATTTGATAAAAAAGTGACAGTATAGTATGTCGAAAAAAGTGATAAAAAGCCATAGTATATTATTTAGAAAAAAGTGATAAAAAAGTCATAGTAAGTCTAAAAAAAGTGATGAAAAAGTCCTAGTATAGTATGTTGATAAAAGTGATAAAAATGCCATAGTATATTATGTAGAAAAAAGTGATAAAAAAGGCATACTGTAGTAGTCATAAAAACGTCTGTAAATGTCATAGTATATTATGCCATAAAAATGTCATAAGTCATAAAATATTTCATAGTATAGTATGTCATATAAAGTCACAAAAAGTCATAGTCTAGGGGGCTGCTGGGTAGGTCACTTGGTAGAGAGTTCGCCCCATGTACAGAGGCTCAGTCCTGTGGCCCTTTGCTGCATGCCATTCCCCCCTCTCTCTCTCTCCCCTTTCATGTCTACACTGTCCTCTCAAATAAAGGCCTAAAATGCCAAAAAATAATAAAAATGTTATAAATAAAAAATAATATGGTATGTCACAAAAAAGCCCAAAAAAACCATAGTATAGTATGTCATAAAAATTCATAAAATGTTATAGTATAGCATGTCATAAAAATATGTAATTGTTTTGTATGTCCATAAAAAATGTCATAAAAAGTTATAGTATACAATGTTTATACTTTCACTTTCGCTATTTAAATTAAGAAAAAGCACTAAGCTAACCCATATTTTAGAGAAAGGGAAAAAAGAAACTATAAAGATTGCATGTGATGCGCCATATGCAGGATTTAACTGGAGCAATTTACTGACAGGGGGAAAGACAAGAAACAACTTGAAACAGATTTTTAAGCTCTTTGGCTGCCTCACTTCTTTTCTATCTTTCCTGATTTTAAACCTTTAGGGCAGAAGCTTTCTGCAGGTTCTGTCTCTCAACAACTCTTGATTAAGGGCTCCCAGGTCATCTTAAACAGTTGAGAGTCTTACCTGAGATTGCAACAGTAGTTTTCAATCTGTTCCTTGGCTGTTGCAGCAAGCCATCTTGACAATATTTTCCTAAAGAAGCGCTATGCCTGCTGTCATCCTACACACACTGGCAATGGCAGGTTTCTGCAGTGGTAAATATAGACACACTGGGCTGCATTTGGCTCGCCTTAGTCTTGTGTCAATCCCACACAATGCAGCTTGAAAATATGGCCCAATGGGAGACTTTTGGTTCTTATCCTTTATCAAGCTCTCCTTCACTTTTTCCTCACACAGCTGTGATGGGACAAAGACAGAAATTAAGACCTGTCACTCCAGGAAATTATTTTAAAGCTAACAGTGAAAAAGAAGAAAAGTGACATCAATGACTTTGATGAGAAGCATTTCTGTCTCATGAGACTGTCTGGTGGGCGTGCAGACAGGGAGAAGTTGGAGAAGGAGTTGGATTTTACCACGTAACAACAATATTGATTGTGAGATGCCTTATTAATTACTGTAGAGGAAACTCTGCTTACCAGGGAGCAGCACCAATTGGGAGTGTGTTTCTCACTTAGTCTTGAACCCATCAGGTCACTTGGTTGGAGGACAGTCCCTCTACCCATGAGGCATTTGTTTCATTTGGTGCAGCCTTGGGCGGGGCTGGCAGGGGGGAAATCTAAAAGATGTATTAATGCATCAGACAGACATCCCCTGAGGTCTTCAGTACATCACCATCCACCCGTCATTTCCCCCACGTCTTCTTTATCAAAGCCCAACACTGCAGAACATATGGTGACTTTCGAAAACTCAGGAGCAATTAGAGGACCAAACCTCACGGTCAAAACACAGACACCCGAGGCAGAGTTCAGCTCATTTGTTGTCTCCTCTTCATCACCTCCCCCTCTTCAGTGGTGCTCTTGCTCTTCAAAGCCATCCCAAGTGATTCATTGGATCCGGTTTACAACAAAATACCCGTCCATTTTACAACATCAAGAGGGGTCAACCATCACCAGAATTAGATCCTGAGTGACAGAGAGGAGAACAAAAGACTTGCATATGACATGTTCACTTGCTGAGGCTGCTTTTCACCAAAAATAGACCAAAAGATTTTGATGTGCATTTGTGTGGAAACAGAAGAAAGATGAAGGTGGTTTAGTGATATAAAGAGGACATCAAAAAAGAAAATGCTGTGGTGGGATTTGACTAAATGTATTTATTAAAAAAAAAGTGAGAGACAGAGATGACAGGTGACTGTGGGACCATTTCAGCTCTGTTAAGTTTTGTTTCTTCTTGACAGCTGTGTTTCCTACAGGAATATGAAAAAGGTGCAAAAAAAGTAAGAAATTTTAGAAATACAGACACTATTGTTCTTTTCAAGCTCCCATAATTAAAAGACAAACACAAGTTCTGGATAAAATACTTCCCCAGTTCACATAGTTTTTGATATGTACTTTTTTGACATCTTATTCAAACTTTGACAATGAGGTAAAACTTATTTAACTATATAAATAGGGAGTTTGGTTTCCAAGGTCAAGAATGCACTTTGAACTGCAGCTTTTAAGCAAGAATAGAAAAAAAAGTCCTTAAAGTGCTCTGAAAAAAATGGAAATTTGGACATTTGCAAATCCAGTGATATAATTGAGAGCTCCAGAGCAGCTACTAAATAGATCTTCAAATTTTGAGAATTTTTGTGTCGTTTCCAAGGTGAAGAATAAGAAGAGAACAACATGCGTCTATTTGGCATTTGGCAATACAACTTGATTTCCTCTAATCTACAAAAGTTTTTCACTCATGCAGAGTGAATGCATCTTGGCAGAGTACTCCTCTCACCGCCCATTAGAAATGCATTAGTCCTGGTGTGCTTGTATAACTCTCACCACACAACTACCAGCGAAGATAAGACTTTCAGATTCATTACTGAGATATCTCAGATTAAGTAGCTGTTGGAGCGGACATAGAAATCTATTTCAGAGTTGTATCTGTTTATCTTAATCACAATGTCCCACTCTGCTGGCATGATCTTTGTCTGGGTTAATGCAATCATTTCGCCCTGCTAAAGGACCCCAGGTGCTGCAGCTGGAGAGCAGGCCCAGCAACTGCTCGGGAAATTTAAGCTGTTAGCTTTTTGTGTTGCTGTTGCTCATCTAGTTTACTCTCCTAATTATCATTAAAAAAAATATTTTTTATTAATTTTACATTATATATTTATTATTTCTTTATTTATTAAGAGTTTAACACTAAACAAAACTGACACTGTGGGTGTAGTATAATAAAAAAAATGTATAGACAGTGGCCTGGGACCATATAGCAAACAATCTCTCAACTGTTGTCAGATTTTGATTCAAAGGTTGTTAAATTCTGAATAGTGACAAGCTGATTGAGAAAATAGGTTTTCAGGGCCTTTCCTGAGTAACTTAACTATGTTATTTGTATAAAAGAAAAAAGACACCAATATATGACGTATCTGTGTTCTAAATCTGAGTTATTGATCAATACCTCTCTGCTCTATTCAGCACCAGAGGCGTCTGTCACATTGATGTAGAAACTGCTGCATCCAGCATCGTTCTGTCTGCTCCACACCGACTGAAGAGTTCTGCTCTCGGGTCAGTTGAATAATAATGTACAAGGGATATGGATCTGTCCCTCCAGTAATCAATAACATCAGTGTAGCAGAGCTCCTCTCTGTGGCCTCTGATGGACCACATTGGACAAATGTCTCCAGTAATGAGAGAGTCGGAGAGAACAAGCTAAGAAAACAAGTCAATAAAAACGATGAGCAGGAAAACTTAGAATAGCTCGCACACATTTTTTCTCTCTCTGCCCCTTTAGCTGCTATTTTGGCACCATTAGATTTGTGATATACTTCTGTAAGACAACGGTTTGCCAACACCACCCTTAGAGAACGGCTGAGCTATGGCAGTAGATATTAAAAGACAAGAAGCAGCAAGTATAGTTTGCAGTTTGTATTGGTTTCCCCCTTAATCCTTTCCTACTTTGAAGATGCTTTGATGATAGCATCATGCATAGATGCAGCATAGATGCAGCATAACATTTTTAAATGTTCACAAGCTTCGTCACCTTAAGTCTGATGCTACTATAATGTAGATATAGAGGCAGGAAAACAGGAACAACCAGCACAAGATATATTCAGACTTTGAGAAAGGTTAAAGGATAAGTTCCCTCATATAACAAAAAACTTTCTGAATTGGAAATTTGGTTTTATTTGCGGAATTTTTTAGATTATCTGCCACTGACACATATGCTAGCACCCCAATATGAAGGTGAATTACATTTTCTATGACACTCACACTCACAGCAATGAAAAATGAGGCAGTGCCCTGGATAATCAGGGCAGCAGTAGCTCAGTCTGTAGGGACTTGGCTTGGGAACCGCAGGGTTGCCGATTCAAGTTCCTGTAGTTCCTGTACGGAGTGTGGACTGGTAGCTGGAGAGTTCACTTCCTGGGCACTGCTGAGGTGCCCTTGAGCAAGGCACCAAACCCCCAACTGCTCAGGGTGCCTGTAGTGGGCAGCCCCCTTACTCTGCTGTCTCTACATTAGTGCTTGTTTGGGGTCCTGTTTGTGCATGTGTGTAATGTATAACAACAACAGAATGTAAAAATGTAATTACCCCCCTGGGGATCAATAAAGTATGTCTTTTTCTTATAATCCACATCCCTCACTGTCAATAGTTTTCATTTGAACTATTGTCTTGGTAAAGTCTTTTGTTTGTCTGTTTGGCTGAATTGACCCTGACCCAAACATTATTAGGTGGGCACTGATGAGGGCAGAAGGTGGACGAGTCTGGATGCCTTGCCAACTTGTCTGAGAGCCTGCTGTGGAAGAATGCGTTCCCATATAATCAGTTCAGGCCTTAATCTGATTTGATGAGTGTGTCCTGCTGGATGAGGAGAGGAGCTGCACCCTGCTGGCTGCAGCCCTCAGGCTGCTGTCACACACTCTGTGTGAAGTCTCCGAGAACTTGTAATGAGGCCAGCCAAGTCCTTATCTCTCCTGTTTTTCCCGGGCGAGTGTGCATGGAGACACACACACACACACACACACACACACACACACACACACACACACACACACACACACACACACACACACACACACACACACACACACACACACACACACACACACAAACACACACACAAACACACACACACACACACACCCGGCAATGAGTACCTCAGGGAATCAAGATACATTGTAAGTGGATAAAAATAGCTACTTTTCCTTGCACTGAAGTTTTGCTGGATTGTTTTCTCCAGCAGCTAAAAGTATGTGCACACACACACACACACACACACACACACACACACACACACACACACACACACACACACATACTCACTCACCTCGCATTATAGTAGTCCGGCAGTAAATATCTGTTAATACTATAGGTTTTTATCAAACATAATGGTTATTTTTGAGTCTGAATTTTCTTTTGTTATGCAAGTATCCAGTTACTTTCAATCACTTTTTCCTGTGTCTGGCATCATATTGTCATTTTGCTCTGATATTTGAGACTTTCCTTCTTCTCAAATACATTTGCAGTTCATAATTGATGATACAGCAGGTATGTGGCTTCTTTTACTCCTGTAAATTTCATAATGTTTCAGTTTTGTTGATATGTAAATATGTTGGGGGTTGATACACTTATATTTTGTAAATCTAAATGTAATCTTATAAAACAATAATTCTAATGTAATTGCAATGCTTTTTTATTGCAAGTGACTGTCGTTTTGTCCAATCTGCATTTGTCTGACCTTATGTAAAATCCCTCTTTCTTCGTCCCTCTCTGTTGTTTTTTCATCTTCCATTCTTGCTAATGGCTGGCTAATTTCATCAGGGCCATCAGCTCCAGTGAGTAATCCCCTTCACAGACGAGCTCTGCTTGGCCAACGACACACCACAGCTTGCCCTCCTAGGTATGGAGCCATTTAAGTGTGACTGTTGACATATATGCATGCTGTGTCTGAGCAAGAGATGGGGTGAGTAAATGAAAGACTGGGTCAGAGATGGGAGGTAACGAAGTACAAATACTTCGTTACTGTACTTAAGTAGATTTTTCGGATATTTCTACTTTACTTTACTATTTATTTTTGTGGCGACTTTTTACTTTTACTCCTTACATTTTAACATGAATATCGGTACTTTCTACTCCTTACATTTTAAAAATTGGCTCGTTACTTTAGTTTTGTACAAGAGGTCGTAATGTCGGAGAATAGCGCGGACACGCGCCTCACACCGCGAGTTAGCTAGGTTTCACGTTGCTTGTAAAGCATCAAAAGAGAGAAGTTGTCTCTGTCCGTGTTTTACAGACACACCTGGAAAGTTGGCGAAGTTGGAAACCAGCATCAGTTTTAAATAAGGTCCTAATCTAGTCCTCACTAACAAGTTTCAAATAATTTCACTGGAGTTACCGTTATTATTTTTCACGTGATCAATACCGAATTCAATCTAATTGGATGGGAATATACTGTAGGCTACGTTGCATGTAACGCACCACTACAAGACGACTCGACCGATTCGGCTGCATTCATTTGCGGCAAATAATTGCAGCTTGATGGTGGTAACGTTAGCACTAGTAGTATGGACGGCGACATGATTGAAAATGAAGAAAACAGAGATCCCAGAGATTAGGCAGACAAGCAGCAAGCCATTTCCAATCATCCCATCTGGCCTTATCTGAGAGAGATGTTTGAGATAGGCTAGGAGGCATCAAGTATGACTCCTGGCCAATGTGCTGTGTAACTCTTAAAGTATGGGGAACTTCTTACAGTAATTAATCTATGTTTAGTAATTCATATTGTATCCTTTATTTTCTTTCTATATTTGAGCACACACACATACATGTAGATTCCCTTTAAATGTTAAGGGGAAGATTAAAAAAAGAGAAACTGGATCTGTGAATTCTCACAGAATCACAATTGAATTCATATCTTGCTACTCAGTCAGAATCTTATTAAGCTGGAGTCCCAGTCTCTGTCACCATAATCATATATGTGATGTTTGGCATACATCCATTTAAAATGTAGACAATGGCATATAAAGAGCCTGGTTTTTATGTCCACTGAAGTTTCTTATCTTGCACTCTAGTAACATTTGTGTGGTCCAGGTAGCTTTGCATAAAAAGTGGTTGTCATTCGCAAGGCTACTTTTACTGTTATACTTTAAGTACATTTCAAAGCCTGTACTTTGTTACTTTTACTTAAGTAAAGAAGTTAAATCAGTACTTCTACTTTTACCAGAGTATTTTTTAACACAAGTATCTGTACTTCTACTTAAGTACAGGAAGTGAGTACTTTTGCCATCTCTGGACTGGATGAAAGGCAGAGCGTTTTCTTTTTTGCCCAAGAGTGTGAGACAGATGGTGTTAGGAACTGACTTACATTTCTAATGAGCACAGGGGCATCAGTATGCGTTCGTGAGTGAACAATCTTCCCCTGAAGATGAAGCTCAGTGGATGTTCCTGGGTTGGGTGGTAGATAGAGCCATCAAGCAGGAAATGGTGTTACACACCGAGGAGTAAGGGACTGCTGCGACCTGTGGCAGGAAATAAATATCCTGTGACACAGCCAGGCATGTAATGGGAAAACCCAGGCACCAAAACCCAAGGGTGCACACACATGAAGCCAAACTGAGCTAAAATATTCAGCAGAAAAACAAAGGCAGTTCCTTGCTCAATCTGGGTCGTCAAATGAATAGTGTTTGACATATTTCTATCCACATAAATATTTAAGGATGATGACTGATTTTGCAGTGATTGATTGGACAATAAGTTGAGTTTGGAATTCAAATACTGCTTTACTTGAGATTTACTGTAGTGTTGAGATGTTGAGCATATTATATGGATCAGATGGAATATTGCCTTTTCAAATAGCATTTTCTGCCTCAACATGTAGAAAATGTAACTTAAGCTAAATGGAGAGATTTAAAAGGAGGAAATGTAGCTTTGATAAAGATGTAGGATGACGTTTGAGCTTGAAGCCTGAATACAGGAACGATTCAAGAAAGTGTTTGTGTACAGCGGGGTGTCTTGAGAAATGACAGCTCTGAAAGTGACACAACATGAGGCTACCAAGGCATTTTCATCAAATGCAATTAAGTTTAGTCTGGGTCTGTTGAGGCCAGTGCCATGTTTTATGTTGCTCTGACTGGAGCGGCAGCAGCTCAGGGGACACCTGCAGGCTGTGCAAGCTGGACAGAAGCAGATGAACCTGGAGTCTCTGGAGGAGGAGATGATTGGACGGATGGCGGAGAAACTGTGCATGAGACCTCCCACCCTTCACACCTTCAGTGACCAAACAATAAATTCAGCATGTAGGAGTGTCTTTGTTACCCATTACTACAGACCGATATGTATGGACTGTCGCTGCACCACTCGGCCTGATGAGGCTTTTTTTTGTTTCATTTCATTTAACGTTTCATCTAGTGTAAGTTTTTGTAAACTTATTTTACTGTAGTTATTGTTAGCAGTGGATCAAATAATTTTTATTGCAGTCTACATTGTGTGGATTTAAATTTTTTGAGTTTAGTAGGTGATTTTAACATCTAGCTCTGGTTATAGATTAGTTATGATTTACAATACTACCGGAACGTGTGCTGTTTGAACCACGCCAAACAGCTAAACAAAGACAATCTAGATGGAACAAAATTTCTGCATTTTAAGCACAGGAGGGGTGGCAACATGTGAACGAGCAGATGATAAAAAAATTATTTAAAAAAATAATTGTTTCAATTGCCTGTGTAAAATTAGCGAGAAAATTGCCTTTGGGATGATTAAAGTCCTGATCTATACACCATCTAACTGTTAAAGGGACTGTGGATATAGGCGGTGGATATAGACTGTGGATATAAATTCCATATAGGCTCTTAACAGAACAAGAATAGAGCACAGTTGTACATCCAGATACTACAGGACACACCATAATCAATGACACCATACTCAAAATCTGTTGATTTTCACCATTGAGGTACACTATATTGAGTCATTTGTGCTGATCCGTCTCTCAAATACTGTTGTGAGGTCTTGCTGTTCTTAATCAAGGACTAACCTTTCACCTTCATGTTCAAAACAGCGGTATGATCCTTTAAGTGCATGTGCTTGATGAATGAAGAGAGGAACAGAAGAAAAAAGTAGTTACAGTTCTTAAATCTTTAATGTAAACAGCAGTTTTGAGGGGCTTTGAAAAATCCTAAAGAAAAACATTTGAAGGTATTAAATAGGAAGGGGAACATATATAAATCATACTAGAAATAACAACCATGATCTGTTTTTAAATTAAAAAAATACATACTTTAAATTTTGTGGCCATATAGTCCCCAACACAGAAAAAAAGACAAATTCCCTTAACTAAAACACTAACATCTTCTTTGTAATACCAACTACTAGGCAGTTTCACAATTTTAAATTCCCTAAATTATGACCATCTTACAAATGAACAAAATAAAAGCTCAAAATATTGCTTAGGAATGTTGTGTACAGCAGTTATTACAATGGGAGAGACACAAATGAGGGAGAGACGAGTGTGTGTTTCACAATAGTGGGGCTTTTATGGTTGTTTTGGCAAAGCCACTGTGTAGGTGTGTACAATATGCAATAAGCAGCGGTGGGATAGTAACATTAAAATATTTAAAAGAAAGGCTTTGTACTGGAGTACAGTGCCTTGATTTTGAGGATCGACTTATTCTAACAGTCTTCAGTATATGTATAGCAGGACAGAGCGGATATAAGAGACTATTTTCATAAAGTATTCATTTTAAAATGTTCTTCAACCTTCCTTTCAGCCTCTTGGAAAACATTTAGCTGCCACAAATACTGTAAGTGAGAATGTGACAGGAAATACTGCTGGGAAGGTGACGGCAAAACACAAAACCACGTCCCTCCCTGTTCCTGAACTACACAACCATCATTCCTCCCCCCACAGAAGACCTGAGGAAAAACAATAAAGTAAACATAAAAAAGGACAACAAGGAAGCTGAATATCTAAGCATTTGTCTACAACAATCTTCAAGCAAAAAGACCGAGGGCGCCTCGGTCAAGAAGAAGAAGTGAATGTCTCAAACATCAGACACAGGAGGAGAATGAGGAAAAAGACGCGGGATGCCCAACGACAGGCCCAACAAATACTTCCTGGTTTCTTGTCTTCATGGCAACCTGATGACTCTGCATCGAACTCGAGTCCCCCCTTGTGCAGAAAGTCTATTAATATGCACCATTTTCTCTATTTTAAAGGCCGAGTGAGAAGCAAGAGGACATTTTTTTCGTTCAATCACAGTTCATTTTTTACATTATATGGTTTTATTTTGTTTTTGTTCCAGTTTATAAGAAAAGGGGATTGGTCCAGTGAGAACAATAGGTGCTGGGTGGGTTTGGGTTCGGGCACGTGGGGTCGTTCGTCTAGTTACAGTCGTAAACAAAGTCATAGTTGCTAGGTTCTTTGGGAATCGGGGGAGGGGCCTCTGGAATCTGGATGTTCTCTAGATCCAAGAGGCGGAGCTTCATCTCCATGGAGAGCAGGGTGTCCATGTCAGATTTGGTGTAATCGCTGGTCATCTCCTTACCCAGGAGGGCATTTAGACCGTCTGTCCACACGCAGTACTGCAGAGACATGGACAGAGGCAGAGACAAAATAAAATACAATCAGGTACTGACAGAAAGAAACTTAAGTTATAACCACAAAACTAAATACTTTCAGAGATCTACAAACTATAATTAATTATGAAATGTTTTTTTAAAGACGTCTGTTGACAGCGTACAGACTCGACCTGGTACAGAGACATGCAGGCATAAAAGAAGCTAACCACCAAGGGAGGAACGTTTGTGTACACTGTGACTCAGGAGAAATAGAGCAGGGACAAAAACTTCTCTTTTGTCCTAAATACAAACTTCTATGTCTAAAAAAACATTTTAAAAAGGCTTCTGATTAAGCACCTAGAAAATGATGTGACTAATGGAAGGAAGTGTACAGTATGTAATATTTCACCATAATCTATGAAAAACAAGAAAAACTCCCTTTCAATTTGCCAGACATTATAGTCAATATTATAATATCAATATTAGATTATAATTTTCTAGTTTTGAGGTCAACTCAAAGGTCCACCTGGAGCCAGGTTCTGTGTGAGGTTTCTGCCTGTTAAAAGGAACTTTTTCCTCACCGTCGCCACGCTAAGTGCATGCTCTGTAAATTATAGTGTGTGTTCTAGACCTACTCTATCTGTAAAGTGTCCTGTGATAACTTATGTTAATTTAATTTTAAAATTGAATTGAATCAAACTCCAAGTTAAGTCTCAAGTCAACTGAGACAAGTCCAAGTTAAATAGGGTTGGGTCACTGTGAGACAATATACATTTGTGTATCATCACTAGCTATGCCTTAAATATGTACACTATACTTGTATACTTGAGAAAAACCTATCTCTTTGTGCGGTCACACATTTTCAACAGCCGAAGGGATGCTACTGTTGGCTTACCTCATGCTTGTCAGGAGCAATAAAGTTTAAATATTCGTCCGACTCATAGAGGACAGAGAAGGCCAGCTCTAACACCTCCTGGAGAGAGGACAGAGTGAAAGGCAGAGAGGGAGGAGTGAGGAAGAGAAAGAGCGGGAGATGCAGACAGTGACAGAGTGAAGGAGGTGGTATGAGAGATAATAGAGAAAAAAAAAAGGGTGCAAGAAAAAAAAAAAGGAAGGAACAGGTGACAATGCTGCCATACCAATGCAATCTCTCTCTTCTCCTCACATCTTGTTACAACAGCTGCACATCAACTCATCAGGTATCAGCAAGCTCAAAGAGAGAAATGAAAGATAAAATACCTAACCCCTTTGGAAAATGCCTGGGAAGGCTGGGAATATGATGCGATATCAATTTGGGTGTATTCCCTCAAAATCCACTATAGCCCACTGTAGGAAATGATTTGAATGCAGTGTGAGGACAAAACCGGTACACCGACACAACATTTGTATACATGAAAGCAATTCATTAGAAAATGCTTGCTTGCAATTAGCGTGAAATTAGCGATTTATAAAGGCAGCAGGTAGGTCAGAGTCAGAGACTGGGACTGCAGCCGAGGTGCACTTTGTGAGGGAGAGCTTGAAAGATGTAGTTCTGCTGTGGGATTTGTCGCAGATTGGGGGGGGGGCAGAAAAAAAAAATGTTGTGATGCTGAAATATAAATACTTATTACTGAAGTAATGGGAGTTATCACTTATTTGGACATTTATTACTCAATACAAACTTTTGGTTCATTGAAAATAATTGAATTAATCTACGAGCAGCTTATGTTCAATACATTTGGAAAGGTTTCGGAAACGTAGTCAGAAAACACTGCTTGCCACCTCACCCTCCCGCCTCTGTCTCAGTGTCCCACAAATGGTCCACATGCCAGCTCTGCTCTGAAGCCCGTAGAGGTGCCTTTGGCTGGCCTTGTAACAGTGAGTAATGAAATGTGCTTGTGTTCTCATTCACAAGGCTGGGACAGGCCTGCTAGACGGCTCACAGACCCCCCTCGGGTCATTCCCCTAGACCTGCGCTTATCGACAAGGTAATAAAGGAGACAAAGCAGGGAGGAGGCGTGCTCCTTTGTCTTCAAGGCTATTTATCCAAGATCCAATATTTCTGAGTCCCGTGGGTGAGGGGGGGCGAAGGTTTGCAGAGGCAAAGTGCAGGCGAGGAAGGGCTGATGTGTACACAGACAAGACGGCTCTTTCATCTTGGTTAAGGCACTGCAGAGGGCACGCCGATGTGTTACTTTCAAATTTAAACAGCAAAGAAACAATGGTGGCATGTTTTTGGCGGCTCTTGTGTTATTTGTGTCTGCAGTGACTATTCTGTGATTTCTTTCCTACACAATGCCGCTAACGGACACGTCTCTCTTTGCTGACCACTGAGACGCAAATTATTGTGTTATTTCCCAAAGCAAAATGATGTAACTGACATCATGTTATGCAACTCTCAAGCACACAGAAACACGTTCTCTCGCCTAGATACACATCCACCCGCCCACACGTGTGCACGCGTACGTGTTTTCTCCAGCAGCTAAAAGTATGAACATGCACGCACACGCAGCGTGCGTGGTGCGACACACACACACACACACACACACACACACACACACACACACACACACACACCTTGTTTTGCTTCAGGGCTCCCTTCTCCTTCATGTGAGGACAGTCTTTGCCGGTGATAACAGCTTTGATATCAGCCACAGGCACTGCAGAGAGGACAGAAGTGAGTTCACAATAACAACAACATCCTTGTGACAACTGTGTCATCCCAGTGTGGCTGGTTTATTCAACTGATTAAAAGTTAAAATTCTCCCCACATCTGTCACTGGGCATCATACAAGTACAAGTGACTAACACTGACTCTTAAAGCCAGCAGTCAGTGTCAGTCGCTTGTCCACACTGAGTTTTGGGGCTATGTCTGTCTTCAGCGAGGATAGAGACTTTAGACTTGTATAAAATACATAACTGAATGAATATCATGAGCTGCAATAAAAACTACATACTGTGTCACAATAGTGGGTAAAGACTATCAATACTTTTACTTGACACTCACGTTTGTCCTGTAAAGAGTCGTGGGGCACTTCGCCCTGAGGGCTCTCTTCCAAATCTCCATAGTGCAGGACTTTATGGTTCGGAGACAGGCGGCAATACCAAAACTTATCTGGAGAAAGGAAGACAGAGTGGAGAAAGAGAGATTTAGAGGAGTTATGAAATAAATCAGCGGCTGGCATTAAATATCATATGGGATTGCATGAGTCATCAACAGGAGAGAAAATTAGCATGGCAAAAAAATCTGTGACAAAAGAAAACGGCCTTAAGGAAAATCCACAGATGGGCCATGATGCTCTGCATGAGGGGGGGATCTTGATGGGCAACAATACAGACAGTTGGCCTTCATCATTTCAATAATGATTTAACAACAATCCACACACTGAAGTCAAGACCACAGGACATCCAGGGTTTCTTTGTTGGGCTCAAATGAGGGAAAGATGAAACCTTAACTGTGACTTGATGACATTTATTTTCTTTTAATAGGAAAACAAGATTTAAACATCTACAAGGTCCACCGCAGAGGCACAAGGCCCCAAATGCCTACTCAAGGTTATTTACAAGGTAGTAAACAGAGCTTAAAATGTACACTGAAAAAAAAAAATTGAAACTTTTCATATCCAGTTTTTGATACCGTGTCAAAAGGTGAGGATGCAACTAAAGGGCCATTTTGGAGGCTGTACTTGATGGTTTTGTATTGGACCATGGGCAAAATATTAGGGAAAAAAACAAGTCATGTCGGGCCCGACAAACCACAGATTCCACGATAGCGGAACCCAAAATTGGATGGCAGCAGGGCAAACGCCAGGAAATAAGGCAACGCACGAACTGCAAAGGTAGTGAATTGCAATTGCAATTTTTCCATTTACATACATTGGGTTATAGGCTAAAACGCGTCTACCTTGATTATAGCGCCCCCCTATTGGCCAATCTTCACTGAATTTGGTACAGAGCCTTAGAGTGGCATGGCAAACAATAATCTCAAGTTTTGTGTTGATAGCATTTACTTTGACCGAGACATGCTAAAGGTCGTGTTTGGTCGCTAGCTTCAAAAATTAGTTTGTAATTTGAAAATGTTCTAACAGATCAAAATTCTTTTGATAACTTTATGTTAGTGTGTACATTTTTGTGCCTGAGGTCCCGGCAGGGTTCTGGCCCAGTCCTGAAAATGGCACAGCCCCACCATGCACGGTTTAGGCTGTAGCAACACTTTTAGTGGTGGAAGAAGATGGAAGAAGAAGAATAATCTTAGCGATTACAATATGGTTCCCAGGGGCGCCCGGATAGCTCAGTTGGTAGAGCGGGCACCCATATATAGAGGTTTACTCCTCAACGCAGAGGCCCTTTGCTGCATGTCATACCCCCCTCTCTCCCCTTTCACGTCTTCAGCTCTCTTGTCAAATAAAGGCCTAAAAATGCAAAAAAGTAAACAAAACAACAACAAAACAATAGGGTCCGAGTTGCCTTGCGGGATCACAGCCTCATCAGGCAGACCCCTAAAAGGATTTAGGAGCCTAAAATTATGTGGTGCAACTGCAGGATAGAGTAATCACAACTTCATCTGGCTGTATTATTCATGCAAGACAAGACTTTTACACACACTTTCTAAAAATAAGAAGCCGCTTTTGAGACACAACATTTTAGTGCAAAATGCAGGATAGTGACACAGGACAGTTTTAACAGAAAACTCTTGAAATAGGTTTTATTGTAATATTATTATGGTCAGGCTTTGTTAAAGGC
The DNA here is from genome assembly GCF_010015445.1 of Perca fluviatilis. Taxonomy (NCBI): domain Eukaryota; kingdom Metazoa; phylum Chordata; class Actinopteri; order Perciformes; family Percidae; genus Perca; species Perca fluviatilis. The sequence goes on along the minus strand of NC_053124.1, from coordinate 16,582,378 downwards.
TGGACAGAATTTGAACAAGACATCAAATATGCAAAAATACATAATTGCTGATCAAGTTTAGTGTGTTTTTCTCTTGGCTGATGTGATGTGCAATCCTCCAGCAGCCTGTAACTACCAGCTGTGTCTGCAAAGCGCAGCCAGCCTGGTGTTCTTTAGTGGTTTCCTGCCAAGGTGGGCACCGAGCTGAGCTGGCAGTGAGCGGGCACAGACTGGGGAGGTCTGGCTGGCACAGTCCAAATCCTAATTGCTGAAAATAGACAGTTGGCGGTGCCAGGCTGGTGCAGAGTGGCAGCAGTTCACGGGCAACGAGAGATGTGTCCCGGGGGCTGTGAGGGGAGCAGTGTTTTGGGAGAGGATGCTAATAACTGTTCAGCTTAACTGATAGCGTGACTGATTTGTGTGTGCATGCGTGTATACACACACACGCACATATGTTCTTCCTTAGGCATCAAGACGCTGTACTGTATCTCTATCTTGAATTTAATTTCATTCTTGTATCATTTAAACTATAACTGTCTTAATCTGATTCAGCTGCCAGAACATGGGGGGGGGAGGGACGGCATGGTAAGATTCAACAGAATCAGGCCAAATATCTAGATTTACTTTCCCTTTAGTGCAGCATTTATATAAAGGGACACTCTCCGTTACGTTACTTGTCAGTACCGTGCACTTAAGAGACCGTACAGGTATTGCTCTTTCTTCCAAACTTTAAAACACCATCAACCTGAGCTCTTAGAGAGAGGCATCCCCTTGTAATGGGCAGAATGGCACTTTGGAAGGTAGAGAGAAGAGTCATCTGCACTGAAGTCAGCCAAATTAATATTTGATGTAGGCACTTGAGTCTCTGCAGGCTGAAGGACTTTGAAATAGTTGTACAAGATGCTGAGGGAGAAGTGGGAGAAGGAGGGAGGGAGGAGGGGAGCACATTTTATGTATGTAAAAAAGATAGGATAGGACACATAACACTAGATTAAAAAGTATAAGTATTGTGAAAGTGTATCTGAGTACAAAAGGCAAGACAAAATTACACCAATGAACCAAGTTCTGGCATTATGTATGCAACACCCTGGTTTTCATTTAACGTCTCATTTCATGTCAACCCCAAGTGAAAATTAAACTTGCCATAGCGCTCCTTTTATTCTTGTTCAGCTCACCTAAGTTCTGCAAGACAAAGTGCTCTTCACATTGTCAATGCATGGATATACTGCAGTCATGTATGGGTGGAAAGGAAGAGAGATGAGATTGAGGGGGACGGATGAAGAAAGGTGGTATATATTCACATATGCACACAGAAAAAATACAGGCAAACCAAAAGAAAAAGAGGGTATTGAAACAGCAGGTCCTTGACTCTTTCCTCAGAGGCAAAGACAGCAACAGCTAGCTTGTAGCAGGCAGACAACTCCCCTACAATCAGCGTGCTGTTGCAGCAGATTAAAGCCAGTGTAACCATACAGGCTAGTGTGCTAAATTAAATCCAGCAAGGCTCATGAACTGCTTTACAATTGTATGCTATACGACAGTGTGCGGGTGTACTGCTCCTGAATGGATAATGTTTTTATTTCTGTGTTTAGTATGTGTGCTGGTGTGTGTCCTCCATTTCTTTGACAAGGAATCTAGGATTTCCAAAGTTACAAACTTGATATGGTAATGTGATACTATTCACAGCATATATACACAGTATAAATCAGCCGACTACACAGTGAAGACGATACTTGCTGTGGGTGATGCTTTCCACCTAAACTTTTTATTTTGGTCTGTTTCTGTAATCCAGCTTTGACAACATCTGGATGACAGCTGCCAAGACAAATTGGGACCAGGCTTTCAAAATGCCAGAATGCATTGGTGTCATTAGAAAAAACTCCACCTGATTGTGCTCAATTTGATTTGACTTATTGGAAGTACAGTTCCTGCGGGGAAGCTGATGACAGTAACGCAATAACAACAAACCAACCTGAGCTTGTCACTGTTTTTTATTTATTTTTATTTCATGCATTTTTATGTAGACAGTGAGGGGTGAAGTAAAAGTGTCAGAGAGAGGACAGAAGAGTGAAGGGATCAGGTCTCAACCGGATTAAATCCTCTTTGACCGAGAAACGGCATATTTCACAGCCTTAATGCTTCTACTGCTACTCCTCTCTCTTCCCTTTCTAGTGGCAGCGAGCGTGAAACATCCACCGTACTACAAATAGACTGACTTATGTTATGTCTCTGCAAAACATACACTGCTTTATCATTTTCACTACACCCTACTGTACTGTTAAGCCCGGGGTTACCGCAGTCTGCTCTTTTCTCAAAGCTTTCTCTAGAATGTTTTTTTTTAAGTGTGTATAATGCTGCATTCAGGCAGTGAAGCAGCGATATCGCGATTTGCCGCAGGGTTGTGCGGCAGGGGGAGTGTCAATGAACCAGCCCGACTTTATATTTCACAACTACTGTTTTCTGTCAGATCGTTTATACATCTTGACGTTTCTGACCGCACTTGAAGGCAGCTCCACGGAGAAAGAAAGAAAGAAAACAGACGAGTGATACTGTGCTTTGTTGTTTGGCAAACATTCAGCTTTTACACAAACTCCTGGACAGTTCAGTGCTGTTGTTTCGGGTTTTAAAGCTTTCTCGTGGCAGCGATAGAGGCAGTGATGTTTCCTGTCTGTTGTACGGGATTCTCACACCGCTTCAAAACCAACTGACAAGTCTGATCACCGGTTACATGATTGGCCACCGCAGCGTGACGTGGGGTTGCGTTTCTCCAAAAGCTGAGTCGATCTCAATTTTTTTTAAAACCTGCCGCAGCCTAAATGCACTGCCCCAATTCAAAATGAATGGAAAGACCTGTGTTATTGCGGGGTCCGCTTGATGTCTGGCCGACTCAGGCTGTGTGAATGCCTACTAAATGTGTGTTCCCCCTGCTTCTGTCTTTGTGTGCAGTACCTTTTGTATTTCTTTGCATGCCATATGCAGAGGCAAAAGAACGGAAAACGGTGTGTTCGTGTAAGACATAAAGACGTGTACTGCAGTTCTGTATGTGTTTGAGTAAAAGAGGCGGCGTGTTATATGTCTCTGCCTTGGAGGCTGACAGAGCCAGGAAAATGTGTGTCAACTATCATGACAGCAGATCCACAGCAGCACAGAGCTTCAAAGATCCCCTGTGATACACATTTCCTGTGGGATTTTCGTAAAAAGCAGAGGGAATAAGGCTGTAAGTGGGGGGTTGCGGAGAGTAGGTATGAAGAACAAACAGACAGAGGGAAAGAGAAGGATTGCCCTCGTGAACACAGCAGAGGGAGACTTGCATGCCTGTGTGGTTATGATCTGTGGATGTATGCATGTTTATACATGTGCGTCTCACCTTGCCTCCTGCGACTACTGATTTTCCTGAAGCAGGTTCCATCACACAATCTGTTGAGCCTCTGCTGTTTGATCAACTCCATGATCTCGGGCTGGATCTTCTCTCTCAGCTCCCTTGAGAAAAAAGAAAAAAAAAAAAAGAAGAAAATGAATACATTGTTGGTTTAAGAGAATTATCTCAATACACATAAACCACACCCTTCCAGATGTGGAGAGCGACAGCGAGGTACAAGATGCTCAGAGACCTGGAAGTAGTTTATTATAATTAATACATTTCCCAGGTTTTCTGGGAGTGTGCAATATTCACCTGACTGGCAAAATCCATGGGATTATGGCTGTCAGGAGGGAAAAGAGAATGCAAAACGCACAGATATACTTCCACACATGCATGGACATGTCCACACGCTCAGAAATATGTCATATAACGTCCCAAAAGGCTGATCAGTGGGAATCTGCGCCGCTTCAGCACAGATTCTGTCATTTATTCATGCTTCTACATGTATTCGTCTGTGTTGCATATGAATGTGGAGCACACAGCACTAGTCAACATGAATTATGAATCTGCCCGAGCAGTGCTGCTGCTCCCCATCAACGTTATACTTTAGTGTTTTCTCATCCATTTATCTTTGTTATTTTTCTTTCTTTAGAAAAGTGCAGAGTTTGACAGGATTTCTGGTTTTCTAGTCACATAAAACATTTCTATCATTTTCTTGTATTTCCCCTTGCTGCGGTGTTCTTTGATCACATTTTCGTCCTCCTTTCTCTTCCTCTCCTCCAGGCTCATCCACTCTTGTCTCCCTTCATCCGTCTCCCCGCTCCGCCTCTCCGTTTTCCTCATCAGTGACTCCAGTCATTACATTGATCTGTGGTCGGACCTTCACTATGACATCTTTAAAGTAGCAGCTAGTGGGGAAGGCATGGCTCATGGCAGGAAGGATGGATGATGATGGCTCCCCTTTACCGCCTCATGTGCTATCCTTCTGATGGAGCTAGACACGTGAGACTGTTCTTGTCCGAGAGTTTCAGATGGTTTGGCTGCCCTTCTTAGGAAGTAGCTCCAGTTTAAATTTAAACTGATTCTTTCTGGCAAATGCAGAAAATCACAATTGAATTAAAGGGATGAGGTGTTGTACTGGTAGACCTCTATAAAAGGAAGCACTCTGGTTGGTGTCAGGTATTTAACTGATTCAAGAAGTGAGGCACAAAAACCTATTTCCAGCTTTTAAAAAATGTTACAGTACCAACACAGTATATCAGTAAAATATTTAAGCACATGTGGAGAAGGGAATCAATAATCATTTATGTTAAAGTGCTCATATTATGCTCATTTTCAGGTTCATAATTGTATTTAGAGGTTGTACCAGAATAGGTTTACATGGTTTAATTTTCAAAAAAACACCATATTTTTGTTGTACTGCACATTGCTGCAGCTCCTCTTTTCACCCTGTGTGTTGAGCTCTCTGTTTTAGCTACAGAGTGAGACATCTCACTTCTGTTCCATCTTTGTTGGGAGTCACACATGCGCAGTAGCTAGGTAAGGACTACTACCCAATCAGTTGCAGAGCATAAGGGCGTGCCACGCTAGCAGCTAGGCGAGCATTATAACGTGTGTTACAAAGTGACGCACGTTTGTCACGGAAGTAAAGGCTGGACTACAATAGAGCTGTTTGGAGCAGTTTGTGAACAGTGTTTTCTGTTGGAGATGGTAAGTCCCTTTGAGGTTGACTTTGGGCTTTTTCACTTTTATAAACCTATAACATGCACAAAAAAGATATATAACACAATAAAAGGAAAGGGAAAAAGCCAAAAAGCATAATATGGGCACTTTTTTTTTCTGGGGAGTGTATTAAAATTAATTTGTGTATCCTCAGGAGTTGACCTGCTGCATGAATTCTTTATGTGATGTTGATTTTGTTTTTTGGTGTAAGCAACTTTCAGTACATGCAAAACTTTCCACATACATTGCAACAAACTGTAATTATAGCAGAAATACATTGGAGAGTTGTTTACAGGAGTCAAAATGATATCAAATGAAAAAAAGCTCTACAGGAGACAGCTTTGATCTGAAGCCATAATAGGTTGTCTTCACCTTCTTTTGATGTAGCCATTTTCTACAATAATTGATGGCAGAAAACTGTCAGCACTTACAGCAGGCAATACAGAGCTCCTTTAAATCTGCGGTCTGACACGCTCTGCTCATTATGTTCATAAGTCATGACTGTGCTGTATTTATTAGAGTAAAGTTACACCCTTGTGGAGTCTCACACTGTTGAAGAGAGACTCATCAGCCTGTGATGTTCAATGCTTTCCAACATTCATTCTGGAATAAAATGTTAAAATGTTCTTCATTTCAGCATCTAATTCACCCTGAGATTGAGTGTGAACTTGTTGCATTCTGCTGTACTCTGGTTTTTCCTAGTTAATACAGGGGATTCGATGTGTTATACATAATAAAAAAGTATAGATAAGATAACTACATAATTTTGGGGTACATTTTTCCGCAACTCCTTTTCGCTTTTGTTCTGCTTTCTCCGATAGGATTAATTGGTTGCTAAAGTTTGGTTTCTCCCTTCCAATATCGATTCAATAAGCCCTTGGCTCAGCATTGATTACTGTTCAGAGGGACAAGCTCTCTCTGTGAAACGATTTTCCAATAGTGCTAGCTACTCCATTAAATACAGAGAGGACAAAACAATGTTCTCCATTACAGGCCCTGCATCCAGGATCAGTCAATGAATGATCTATTACAGACTAGCTCTCCACGCTTAGTGAGCTGGAGGGTCGTTAATGGAGTATTCACTGGGAAGGCCATTTGCAGGCAATTTGAATTCAATGCATATTTTCAATCATGTGAGGAGAGCGCAGGTGCATGTATGCCAGTAGCTGGCATTTGGTTGACAAACGGAAAGGAGAAAAAAGAAGCGATTACACATATTAATGACCATGGCTCTTTTTTGTAGATGCAAATGATGTCCTCATTTGAGTTAAGCCCTGATTAGGTAGATGAAGAGAAGGTAAATATCACTGAGCAGTTCTTCCGACTCTACAGAAAATTTCTTACTTTTCTCTGTATTCAAAGTGGATTTTTCTCTAAAAAAAGCTGCCAGACATACAATATGCATGAATACATTTTTTGTTTATATTATTCACATTAAGTTCAGCATTTCGTTACCATCTCGACTTCAGATAACCAATATAACCCTTTGACAAATGTGTCAACATCATACTGATCATTGATTGCTCGACTCACAGGATGGGGCGGGACTGGAAGTCTTCCTGATTCATCCTTTCGGACTGGCGTATCTTCAGGATCTCTGTGTAGCTCAGGTTCTGCAGGCGACTCTTGAACTGGTCCAGAGAATTAGGCTTAAGAGTCAGCGCTCGCATTATCTGCTCCCTCACCACCTGCATTACCTGCAGAGGAGAAGAGGCAGAGAAGGGCAGCATGAGATCATCATGGATAGAGGAGCCATACAGGATGTAGAAATAGTGTGTGTATATATTGGCCACAGACAGAGTCTGTACAGTCAGGAAGTCAAAACCAACCCTCATCCTATTTTGGGGGGTCAGGGGAGCATATAAACTTCTGTTCACTTCCCAACAGGATTAATGTTTTTTTTCTTCCAGAACTGGAGCCTGTAATCCAGTCTGGTGCACTGAGCCTTTAGAGGAAAAGAGCAAAGCAGAATAATTTGACTGTGGCTAGTCAACTGTTAGGCCAAGTATCATGCATCAGTGAAATGCATCACAGAACTTGCCTATAATACCCCTGCTGGCTAATACCATTAGTCTGGCTGTGGCTGCAAAAGCATGACATGAGTGGTGTTCCAAGTCATCAATCCCACTTGAGGGGTCTTTGTGATCAACGGAGGTAGCAATACAATAGGAAAGCACTCCGCAACAACACATAAAACAGATCACGCATGTCTCGATCAATTAGCCTGCCGTGTATAGATTGCTGTCAGGAGATAATTGAAGTCTCCGCACAGAACTCATCAGCAGCAGTGAGCAAACAATAGCAATCCTCTCAACTAACATAGACCACAAACAAAAAAGAAGATATAATCTTACGTTCATGCAGAGAACAAAATTTAAAACAGAAAAACAGTGGTCAGTTGGGGGAAACTGACAAGGGGATTTGTATTTGACATCTCATTAAATCTGATCTTGAAAATAAATCAATAGATTGTGGCTTGAATGACTTGCACTAATATTGTTTTCATATTTTAGCTTTGAGCCCTGTACACTCGATATGACTCATTAAGATGTGGAATGGAATTAAACCCCAGTTTGAGCTACTTTATGACACTGATTTTTACAGTTAATAAAGCACCAATTCTTATCAAAGTATAAAATCTCCTCAACCTCCCGCACATACACAAGCCTTTGGAAAATGAATCCTAAGCTTAAGTGACAGCTGCTTCCATTTAGCTTTGCACTCTGACAATCTGATTTGCGGTCTGCATAACTATAATTGGAACACTAATATAACTCAATGATGGATTCTTTATTTGTGAAGGTATTCATCCCACACACAAGGGACTTGGTAGCAAACATCATTCCTAATGTGCTGAAATTGTTCAAACACAACAGAACATCACCTGCAACAGTGGTTTCCCTTCAAAACAGAGAATCTTACACAGCTCGGAAAGATGTGGGCCTGTAAATCCTGCTGAGGCACTATACGTGATATTTGGCTGTAAAAATAAACTTGACTCCATACCATTTCTCTAGCCAGGTTGATCAGCGCTGTTCCAGTTAATGCAGACAATGTGATGGTAGATGTGACAAGCAGCCCTGATTATGGATCAGCCTTGTTAGCAGCCAGCTCTGGGCCTGCAGATGCCGAATCACTGGATCAGATCATACTGAGGTGACAGAAAGAAATAGACCGTCTTCTCTTCCATTTGGTTTCACTCTATTGTATTTCTCTTTTCTCTGTGTGCCTTGATGATCAAATGCTTGAGGACACACAAGTATTTCCAGCCTCTGCAAACACTTCCTCACAATGCATCAACTCTATTACAACGACAGACAATAACAGTTAAGGGTGAGTTTTGCGTGTCATGTATTTACTCAGAAGTAAAGGTTTTTGTACTTTCCTTTTCTCCTGTTCTGTACTATTCGGTTTCATCTGGGCTCCTCGACCTTAACAACCATGCCAAAACCCAGTGAGCCAAAATCCCAAACATAGTCTTATGTAATACTATTTTCACTGTTTGCATTTACTGAAAGGCGATTACTCATCAACTTGCTAACCTCTGAATTCACACTAGTCAGACTAAGCCAGGGGTGAGAGCATTACAAATAGATTGGAGCTGCCAAAAATGAAATATGAACAGCACAAACCTCCACCCGGCACCAAAGACCCAAGACGACAAAGGCGATCGAGGATAATCCTCTTGAAACAGCACTGCATTCGCTGTGTAAAAAAATACATTAAGATGTGGTCTGGTCCCCTTTATGAAACGCTGACGCTTTACAGTGAGGGTGCCACAAAAAGGAATTAACCCATTTCTCATTCTATATCTGATAAGCCCTGAAGGTAACGTTCAACTCCCACCACAAAAAAATGCTAGAAAAAAAGTAATTTTCTCACTGATTACACAATTTAATCCAGGGATTATCTTTTGGAATGCAAATATGTTCAGAGGCGGTAATCACAGTGTATTTTCTAACAAACAGTCAACAAATTGACCTTGAAAAAAAACACACACACGACAACAGCAACAGAAAAGAGGACGTTTGGTCAAAGAGTTATTTAGAAAAGCAAACGTGGCTTTTTTGCCAGCTGAGCTTTGAAATGCGCTTTTGTAAATATTAGTGACCAGATATGACAAACCATTCCAATCCTCCAGTTGATGTATTTCAATAATCACTTGCCGTCTAGATTTTGACTCTGCGTGACACACACAGTCTGATTTACCTGCAAAGCTCAGACACAGACCCACATCTGTGCAAATGAGGTCTTCTCTCGTGTCATCCAAATCTAACTGGCATTAAAGTTGATGCAGAACATCAATGTCTCAGCACAAGTACATCCTTAATATCCACTTCGACAGAAGCAGACAAAAGTTAAGATCATGATCTTGGTTGTTTAAATCTCGGTTGTTTAAAAAAGAAGCACTGCTCTTGGCCCTGTGTGCAGAATATTAACCTCATAAAATAATTTGGAAACCAGCGTGTACAGGTCACAGAAGACCACAAGAGAGCGAGGGTCGACACTTCCCCCTCCCCATGGGTCAAGACCTGTTTTTGGTGACTACGTGCAGACTCTGAGCTAAAATGTAGGCTTGTGGTAGCCAGTTCTAGGAAGGTTTTAATTTTTTTATTCATGTGTCTGTCCCTTTCCATCCTTCTATCAGTTTAGCCATTCATAAAGACAGCTGTCCATTCCTCCCTCAGCTGAAACGGCGTGGAACATATTTATGTTAACTCTCACCGCTGGGTGTTATCTCCACGTAAGGCGGTTTTCTGTATTCTCCCTGTAATGTGTATGCCATATTGTCATGGGGAGAAACAGGTGTCCAACTAACAGCAGATTTACAACCCCCAGCACCGACACTCAGCCTCCCATCCTCCTGTTTGAGCTGAAAAATGAGCAGACAAATGGATGAAGCCACAGCTTCCAATCATGCTACGAGAGATTCATCACTCCTGTCCACTACTTTTAATGACAACTTCACCGAGTTGCCTATCATACATTTCCATACATACACACTCCTATAGTCCTGATAATTAAGCCTTAAATTAATTAATTTTCCTATTAGGATTACAAATGGTCTGTCAGTGTGTCTAGAAGGAACATTTTCCCTTAAGAAGCTTTTGAAAAATAAAGAAAATTGTAAAACAAAAAGAGAGCTTTGAAAACCATTTGCAGTCCCCCAAAACACCAATTTGATCCCCTGAAATCATATAACTGGTAACTTTTTAACGCAGATCTGATTGTCACCTGCCGCTTGCTTTCCAGCGCTGGTGTTTTGGCAGAGCCGTCCCAGGAGAATGTTCATTAATATGCCTTGTTTAGAGTCATATCTCTGACAGTAAAACAATTCTGTTGGCCCATGTGGCTGCACTCATGCTAATTAACACCACGGATATTCATCACATTTAATACGAACACATGGTCCTTTCACAACAGGGTGGAGGGGCATTATGAATATTTTATGTTCTTCCTTTTTTTCATCTGCTGATTGCTCAGAGAGCACCTTGGTAGAGGTGAGATGACGTCAGCGCTGGAACAAACTTTGCAGGCTGAGCTCACTCGGGATATATTTAGGCTCAGTTTTGTACTGCAGTCATCTTTGCTGCACTCTGGGTGATAAGTGCAGAATTGTTCATTGTCCGAGCTATTGTCTACATTTCCGCTCACACTCCCTAATCTCTTCCAGACAACAGGCCATCATTCTTTCTTGTAGCTCGTTAGAAGGGAAGTTAGGCAGCAGAGCAAGTGTCAGTAAAAGTAATTAAACACTGTCCCGTGAGCCGTCTAGTACAAGTAATGAAGAGCTGGCCACACAGACTCGTCTTCCACACTCCTCCATCCTCACTCTTCTACTCTCTTCCTTTCAGTCTCTCTCCTCAAATGGGACAGTTGGGCAGTTCCTCTTTCCTGAAGTCGCCCCGCCATCCATCATTGACAACGCATCAACGGTAACAAATTACCGTCCTTCCTCACCGACCGATCGACTGTCGCCGCTGCTCCATTTACCTAAGAGGATGCTAATGACATCATTTACCAGCTGTCAATCAAATGCTCACCCGCCACTCAAACCTGGGTGGGGAAATCTGGAGATTGTGCTGGAGAGGCACTTTGGTGTGCATGTAGACAAAACATGCTTACCCACACACAAAAGGAAGCAGTCACACAAATGTAAGAGCACACACACACACACGTTCACTTCAGAGTGCCTGTTTTGTTTTTTTGATAAGCAGCAGAAAAAAGAGAATTCAGGGAACCCATGTTCCTGTTATTGAAATGGTAATTACATTCTCCCTCTCTGCCACCATATTCAATTAATAATGATCTCCTTCAAAGATGACCATTAAACATAAAACAATGCCACAGAGATGGACATGAAAGGAGGCCTGTCTCTTATCGTACAGTGAGAGGAGTGCTGCTACGGGTTGTATTAAATTTAGAAGCGGATGAAAATGCATTGAATAAAGATGCAAAAAATATGTATTAGAAGCTGACAGGAGTTCTAAGAAGCAGTGGTTGAAGATTCATGGCTCGACTACTAAACAGAGGGCAAAGCTGCCGTTGTCACTGTTAAATAATTTTATATTCTATACTTTAAAAACAATTGGGCTTTTAAGCAGGAGTATAGCTACCAGACTCTACACTGGATCAAAATTAAGTATTGACAGGTTTAGGACAAGCCCTGTTAGTCCATTCACTATGTAGGCAACAGATATTGTTTACTTCTGGTTTCTGTTTTTGAAATGATAGTGACACTAATCTATGCCAACAATGCCGACTGTGTCGGTTTTCGCTCTCTGTCAGCCGCACGGTCTGTGTCAGAGGACGTTTGGGGAGGCACAACAAAACACAGATCTCCGTCTGACAGACCGCACACACACTACGGTTTTGCTTTGGTCACAACACAGTGTAATGCTTCAAAGGCTTCCCAGTTGGGCTACAAAAAGTTTGTTCTGAAACAACAGTCCATGCTGCTCTGTGTGTCAGCTGTCGCCGGTGTTACAGAAACATTTTAGATGACGTAAAGGTGACAACATGGGACAACCTTCATCCCCATGTGGATGGGAATACTGCCATCAGCCAGGATAGGGATTGTCATATGTGATCAAATTAATAAGGGTCACACAACAGGCAGCATAAGAGATTGTTGACAACAACTGTTGGCTGTCATTGGCATTGCTTTAGAATCTAAGCCATGCGTACATAATGACTAGAGGTCGATTCATTAGTCGATTAAATGATTAATCTGCTAAATTTGCTGGTTAGCTTCTAAAATGTGAGCACTGGCTTTTTTTCTCCATGTAATACTATTGTAAACTTCATATATTTGGGTTTTGGACTGTTGGTTTAACAAGATAAGTAATTTGAAACATCACCATGGACAATGGGAACAAATATACTGGGCATATTTTATTAGTTTATGGCATTTTTTTGACAAAATGTCTAACTAATCAATGATGAAAATAATGTTAAGTTAGTTAGTTGCAACCCTAGTAATGACCTTTCACAGAATAATGCTAAATCTTTGTAATTCTATTCTTCTTCTATTCTGTAATTCAGACATATATGTGGCGGCAGCCTTACACTGCTTGATGTATTGTATAAAATGCCAAACAACAGACAGGCAGAGTTACATTTCATAAAGGGTGAAGAACAAGATGTGAATGCTGCAGACAGATTCATAGATTATATTTAGTATATTCAGCTTTTCTTGTTAAGACTCTCCTAACAACCCTGTCATGGCTCTATGTCAAGTCTGCAGAGAGCAACTAAGTGGAAAGGCACTACTTTCCTCCATTAAAATTTCAATTATGTATCTACCCCCCACGGCTGGAATGTAAGGAGTCACTGTATCTGGGTATTTCAATAAAATAAAATAGAGGGGAAAGGGACAGGGTAAATGTGACTTTAAAGCGGAGTGAAAAGCAGCTCTTTTCTCTCTTAGTGAATGCCTTAGGGACCTGTTTGACAGCATTACTGCACCACAGGGAACAGCACATACTGTACTGTAGGCACACTCTCTCAATATACACACTTATACTGCACACCTTCTAATTCATTCCTTCTGTTACATGCATTATACAGTATGAACAATCACCAACACACGCAAAACTAAAAATACTAGCGACTATGCCACGTAAATTCCCAATATTTCCATGCACACACACACACACACACACACACACACACACACACACACACACACACACACACACACACACACACACACACACACACACACACACACACACACACACACACACACACACACACACACACACACACACACACACACACCTGGAGACCACCCTTCATCAATCCTATTCTTCCTTCCGCATGAGTGATGAAGGCTGTTGCTGCTAGCTGTTGTTGCCATATTTAGAGTGCTAGCACTGCATGCCCAGATAAACTGTCAGAGGAGCTCTTTTTCAACAACCGGCTCCATGTGAGGTGTGGCACAGTCCATATGGATGACTGGAGTCATAGAAGTCGCCTGGGAAATCGCCACTTACTGTGCATCAAGAAATGCTGATGAAAGCCAAGTGCTGACCTTGGCTTGTGCACAGCTTTGAATTTATGAGTGTTTTATTATGCCACGGTTGTTGCAGGAAATATGAACATTCTGCATTAATTGCCCCAGAGGCATGAGTAAATTAGTTGTGATTAAACATCCATACAAGGACATCAAAACAGGTATTATTTCATTATATCTCATATAATAACGAATATCAGGGATGATCCCTATCCTACAGTCTATCTACCAATAATGCCATTTATGCCAATTACCGGTCCTTCAAACCAAATGTTTGACATTGCAAAGAGTGGAGAGAGCTGCACAAGCCATAGCAGTGGACACTACGCAGATTTTCCATGAGGTTTTGCTGCAAATTTGCTGATTTCCACATGCAACAGAAACCAGGGATTGATTTGGCATACACTAGATATGGTGCTAGTTAGCTGCTTTGCATAATTATGTGCTGCTCTTCATTCTGCCCAATACCTCTCGCTTTCACGTGTTTGGTCTGACACAGAGTAATTAAATTATGCCAGTGTTGCTTTGACCCAGCCAACCCCTTGCCTTTTTGCTGCTGTGTAAAGGAAGGTAGACTATCGAAACACCATGACACCGAGACAGAAAACTACTGAGTGCCAGATATCTTCCACACATGCTTCATCACCCTCACACTGACAGATGAAGTGCCTCAAATTAAACTCAAATTCAACCAATGATACATCCAAACTAGATTATCAGGTGATGCCAATGATGAGGCCTACAGCAGCCATATTCCAGCACATAACCACAAAAAGACACACAAGAGCCTTTGTGGAGACTTAATTGTCTGCAAGGAATCTAAAGTATATACTGTGCATAGACAGCTGTGCACAAAAATGATTACACACACATTTGTATCACAGAAATGCACACTCAGTTAATATACAAACAGATGTAAATAAATGAATAGAGAAATAAAAAACTAAATCAAAAGAAAAGAAAACTTGATTTTATTCGTCTTTTATCCTGCTGATTTCCAGTGAGTTGCTGTGAAGATGAGATGATAGTATCATTATCGTGACACAACAAAACAAAATGTTAGCTCTGCATCTCTGCTCATGCAACATGATGGTTTGATGCTAATGGCTGATGATCTCTCTGGTCTGATTAGCTTCTGCACTGTGAGTGGGCCAACACTGCCTGAGATCAGAGATGCCCCCCCTCCAGGCACACATAAAACGCACACTCGTGAACGCACAAAAAGAAACAAGTCCCAGACACAAAGCTCGGCATTTACACTGCTCTTGCTACGCACTCAAAAAATAAAAAAACATACAAACAAAAACAAACTCGTAAATAATACACATAAAAACATACACACCCCTACAAGGACTCAGATTTGTTGCGAAGCATGCACCAAACACACATTCACGCACTGTCCGAGTGCGCATACACACGTGCAAAAACAATAAAGCAAACCTTGTTAAGGGAGTGGGAGGTGAGGCAGCCAGGCAGAAAGATATAAATAGCCTGTCTGAATTCAACAATAGAGGTGGAGGGGGGGTCGAGAGACAAGAATGAGGAGGAGGAAAAGAAACCACAGGAAGGAGAGAAAGACAAAAAGGAATAGAGGGAGGGAAACGGGTAAATAAAGATCTAGAGTGTTGTAGAGGTAAATTAAACCAGTATGGGATAAGAAAACAGCGGGTCTCATTACAGGAGAGGAGAGGAGTGGGGGAGGGGCTGGTTTACTGTGTCCTGATACGAGTCATAAATGTACCGCTTCATGCAAAGCTTGACAGCAGCAGTCACAGTGGTTGGCATATGGCAGCGTGTGCAGCACTTACACCAACTGTCCCAAGCTGCTTCTTGGAATCCAAAACAGGGCATCCGATCATAACCTTTGGCACATGCACTCACGTTATCATTGTCCCATCCCTTTGTTTTGACTGGACACACCAGCACTCATTTCAGAATCAGAATCAGAAAGCGTTTTATTTCCAAGTACGTTTTTTAACACATACAAGGAATTTGTTGCTGCTGCTGGGGCTTTTGAGCATTGCCATTTGAATAATCCCACATACTGCAGGACAGGTCAGTCTTCAACATGGTTGAACAAAGCAGATTATCTACTCTCCTCCGTCACCTCAGGCCAGAGCAGAAATGTCAAACCCCGATAAAAAAAAAAAAGGCATTGCTTGGTTTATTTAACTGAAGTGCTCGTCCATGGCTTACTCTAAAGAATGGGTGACTTGGTTCAAGAACTCTTGCTCAAGGGCACTTTTACAGGACACCGTACATAGAGTTATACAGACAGCAATGGGTTTTCTTAGTGATTGAACTTGGCTCGCTATTTAGAGAACAGTATCATTAACAGGGCTGCAGCTGATGTTTATTTTTTAGTGTTGATTAAAGGAATAGTTCCACATTTTGGAAAATACACTACAGCGAGGACACAGTTAGTTTAGCATAAAGAATGTTAACATCTGACCTGGCCCTGCCAAGAAATAGTCCAGCACTCCAGTAAAACCAAAACGGGTTACTTTTACACTTTGGTTTTTTACCACTAAAACAAATGAGATATATTAATGAGTGAGCTGAGCTTAAAGGAACACGTCGACTTATTGGGACTTTAACTTATTCACCGTATCCCCCAGATTTAGATAAGTCCATACATACCCTTCTCATCTCCATGCGTGTCATAACTCTGTCTGGCGCACCCACTGCCAGCCTAGTTTAGCACAGATCCTGGAGGTAACCGGCTCCAACTAGCCCACTGCTCCCAATAAGTTACAAAATAACGCCAACATTTTCCTATTTACATATTGTGATTTGTATAGTCACAGCGTGTACAAACAACAAGGTCACATGAGACAGCCATCTTCTAACCGTATACATACCGGGAACTATATTCTCAGAAGGCGAAGCACTGCTACTTCTGCTACTTTGGCGGAGTGATTTGCACACACGAGAAGCCCCATGGTGAGGAGCAGAGAGTAACAACGGTGCTTTTCAGGTGTTGCGCTGATCACTCCGCCCAAGTAGCAGTGCTTCACCTTCTGAGAATATAGTTCACGGACTATTTATCGTTAATGTTGACCTTGTTATCTGCTATGCCTGCTTTATCTTACATAAAAGGAAAAGGTTGCTTCTATTGAGAGCAGTAAGCTGGTATGAATACCTCAAGGATCTGTGCAAATCAACTAGCGCCTAGCCAACCTGGGGGCACCAGACAGAGTTACGACACGCACAGAGATGAGAAGGGTATGTATGGACTTATCTAACTCTGGGGGATACGGTTAATAAGCTAAAGTTTTTTGTTTTTTTTAGATGAATCAATTATTGGTTTATAAAATGTCAGAAAACTGTGAAAAACGGCCTTCACAATTTCCAAAGCCCATGTTAACTTTTTAAAATTTTTATATTCTTGTAAATTTAATGCAATGAAAAGAAATCTATGCATTAGAGAAGCTGGAACATGCAAATGTGTGGCACATTTTCAAGACCAATGACCAATGATTCAGCACTTAACAAAATTGCTGAAAAATAATCTTTTGTCAATCAACTGATTAATTCATCTACTTAAAAATTCAGCACAATTCAATAGATTATACACCCAGTAGCCAAAACATAGGCTACATTCACACCACTACATTCTTATTTAAAAACGCATATATTTTTGCTACATTTACGCCTCACGTCCACACTACTCTGGTGTTTCCGAGCCTCTAAAACGGACACATTTGGAAAAGCTGCTGACCGCGTTTTAGTTTGAAAACTCTGTGACTACCTTTGGAAACAATGACGCAGACACCTACATTCACTCCCTGATTGGGTCTTATCAGTCAGGACGTGTCCTTCCCTGATTCGTCATGCCCCTATCACGTGACCATTTTCCGGTGGTTAATTTAACACGGATAACAAAATACAGCCGTTTCTGACATTGTTGCCTATGCTTGCAGCTGTTGTGCAGTTAAATTGTGCATTTTGTAATGGTACTACTGCATGTGCAAGAGTAAGCTATTATTAGACCGATTTGTGACAATTTCCGTGTCCAGCAGCAATATTAGCCTTACCGACATGCGCATGCCTAGTGAATGAATGAGATATGCATTTTCAGGCGTGCAAGTATGGACGGAGATTAGTTCTGAAACGCCGGTTTAAAATGAAAACACAGTACTGTGGATGTAGCCATAGTTCCTTCAATCAAAGCCAAGCCTAAAAGCACAGTGGATACATTTGTACAGTGTATTGTCCAAAACAAATGAAATCAGGTTCTGGCAGTATTTCACAGACTCCTGCTCTACAATCTGGGGCTGACCCACTGTAATCCTGTGTCAAACCCCTCTGGCTAAAACACTGGTTGAAGCACATCCAATGTAGTCCGAGACAGTGTGGAGGAGATCACTAGTAGTGGCATCAAATTCCTCTGGTGACAAACAGTGGGTGTTGGTGATGTGGAGTAATCTCATTCACAACAACAAAGCCCAACCCCCACATGCACACACACTGTACACTGGAATACAGATGATGCCTGGAGTGTATTTGTGGGTAGGTGTGTGCACACATGCATGTAAATGTGGGTGTGCATTGGTGAGGGTGTAAATGTAATATATATATGTGTGTGTGTGTGTGTGTGTGTGTGTGTGTGTGTGAGATAATTAAAAGGCTATGATCTGGGTCCTTGTCTAACCTGCTTACGCCTCGCCGAGTCTACACCCCATCTGTCCCTCCTCTTTCTCTTCCGCTGAGCCCCTGTCCCATCTTCACCATCCCTGCCTTTTCTTCTCCTCTCCATCCTCACTCCCCTCCTCCTCCACAGCACATATCACCCACAATGCATTCCACAACACAAACAGTCCTCCTTCCTCTTTTACTACTACCTCCCCTTGCTCCATCCATCCATCCAAATTGAAAAAACACTCAATCTTTCTCATTTCCCTTCTTTTAGTACTTACATGTCACCTCCATGTTTCCAAGTGTGGTGTGATACTCTCCACAGTGACTGGTGAATCCTCGTGCTTTTGCCAGAGAATGAGTGTTAAGCGCCTTACGGGAGACAAGGATGGATGGAAGGATGGATGGAGGAAGCAGATGGCTCCTTGGAAGAGCGCTCTAGCTGATTGTGGACAGTTAGCTTTAGCGTTAGCCACAATAAGGGAAGACTTGTCTGTCAACACTGCTCGTGCACCTCCTCTTTTGCCTTTTCCTTTCTTGGCTATTTGTGCCTTTAGGTTTCCTATTTGATTCTTTCTTTAATCATCTTCCCTTTAAATAAAAAACAAAAACACCAACTCTCCTTGTTTCTTATTTAATTGTCCACTCTACTATGATATTTGTGTATGCCTTTCTTTCTGCCTTCCTCGCTCCCTCTAAGAGCATCAGCCGGGCTGCTCTGCATCGCTTATGTTGATCTCCGGGCTTATGCCCTGATTGGACACACGCCACGATCAGAGACGCCAATGGTTGTGCAGCAAGTGCATCACATGATAAGTGTGTGTTAAAGGGGGTTTAGACAGAGGAGAGGGAGGGATAACAGAAGAGGAGGAGAAGGAGGAGGAGGGGTATCGTGAGTGGTGCAAGCCGCTACATCAGTGAGGGATTTTTTTTTTTATCCAAGTGCCTGCGCAGAGAGAGATGGAGCCTGTTTTTTCCTCTGGTGAGGAGGTGGAGGAGGAGAAGAAGGTCTCAGCTCAGACGTTTCGATGAAGAGACGACATGCAGCCGTACAAAAAAAAAAAAAAAAAAAAGAGTCTCTGATAAACGCACACAAGCACTGATTCGTATAAAAACAAGCGTGTACACATACAGCGGAGAAGTGGCTCCATCTTACCGAAACAAAGCCACAGTAGTGCAGCGCAGCAGCAGTAATTGGACACAGGTTGCTATGGAAACAAGGGAAACGGTTGCTAGACGGTCGGAGCTGTGCCCTGGGAGCATCAGACTTGCCTCCATTAAACACACACACATACACACAACACACACACACACACATCTTGTTCTCTACTACCACTTCTTTTACTAAACACTACATTCTGAAAGCAAACAAGACAGACTGTGTAGTGGCTGTACAATGGTGTGTGTGTGTGTGTGTGTGTGTGTGTGTGTGTGTGTGTGTGTTTGTTTGTGTGTGTGTGTGTGTGGTGGGGGGGCTTCAGTGCCATGGTGTTTTTAAGCTTCATTTAAGCCTTTGTCTATAATGAGCATACATTAATGTAAGTTTATGTGTGTGGGTTCATGTCTTTGTGTGCAGGGAAGATGCTCAGTCAGCCATGAAGAGCCAGCGACTGAGAGAGCCTTCAGCGTTTAAGAAATGCTCACACACTTGCAGGCCACAGCACCGCGCACATCCAAATATCGATAAAACCTGAACATTAGTTCATTACATTAGGTATTCCACACCTCAGAAAGCTCAGTGTCTGGCAGTGTCTGTGAGAAATGCAGGGAAACTTTACAACTAGCCTTGTTTTGAAGTGGACGCCCTCAGGATTATCCTTGAGGCAGCTTATTAACCTTCCACACAGCCCAGAGAGGATATATCCTCATATACTGTATGTACATGAGGAATTGATTACCTCATTGCAATTACATTTACACATTATCGTTACAAACTATTATAACACAAATCTTTCAGATTGTTGCCTACCAAACACCAAAGCATATTTGTGAATATCAGTATGACTATAATTTTCTAGTTATGAGTAATTACTACTTAAGACTCAATCTTCATCAAGACACCACAAAAAAAGACCATCAATTTCTTAGTCGACTGAGACACCAGTAATCAATTACATGACTGATTGCCCAATACGAGGCAACTCAACTACAAAGTTCAATAGTCCAGTTTAAATGACCAATTGATTGGAGTTAAAAGGACAATAACTGTGCTTCAAATCAGCTGAAGTGAGATGGACAACATTACTATAATGTATTACTGATCCGAGCCTCTGTTCACAGTTATGCCTGCACCATCCATTATTAGGCAAGTCAGGACTTACTGTTCAAATCCGTATTAACTTTGACATTATTCATCAAAAACTGGTATTTCCATCTTCCTATCCCTTATAGACACAGTAAAATAAAAAATAAGTTTTCCAAGTTCCAATCCTGTATCCCTGTGTTAATTGTTCAGTTATCAGTGATTTTCTTTTATCTTGTCATTTAATTACTTACTTTACTGAACCCATAAAGCATTTAAACTTAAACCTAATTTCTCCTTTTTGTCATTACTAATATTTTATCATTTTTATTTGCTCATGATAATACTCAGGGTTTAGTGGGATTTAAACTGAGCTTTCCCATCTTCCTCCTCTCCATCTTCATTTTATTAAATGTGCAGTCAATGACTGTTTCAGTTACAGATAAACAACTCTGTTTCTTTGTGACAGAATTGGGTACAAAATGACAACTTTCAGACATCATCATAGGGGCTGATGTCCCCACAGTGTTTCTAAGTTCATAACCGATAAAAACTGAGACACACAGCATTAGGGGCCGGAAGCGCAGAGCTATGCACGCACCATTTAGCTGATAGGAAGCCCTCGAGACCAAACAGTCTTACTATCGACAAGCTGCTGCTGAATTTCAAACTCCCAAGGTACGGAGTGATGAAAGATGAGGTCGTGGAGGGAGAGGGGAAAGAGAAGGAAAGCACCATCTATCCCAACTCAATCGAAACTGACTCTTGCCTTCCAGGGAGGAGTGTGAAGGATGGGATTGGGTAATAGGATCGCTTGCAAGAGGATGTGTGTGTATGATACATGTGTTGAATTCTCCCCCAAAATGAACTAGAAATACAGCTTAACATGAGATGGTGGTAGTCATTCCAAGCCTATTAGAGATGGTCGCATCACTCCCGGCATTTCTATCATTAAAAAAATCAAGTTTCAGTAAATTATTACCATTTAGATCATCAGACGTGACAAATTATCCTAACATAATACCAAAAATACCAAACATTAAATCATGCTCAGAAGTGAAGGTTTTTTAGTCCCAGATGGTGGTGAGGACTTCAATAGACTGTAGATGGATTCAACAATGGCTACAGAGGATCACAAAATCTTTCTGTTTTTCATCTTGACTACAATATGTTGTAATTCTTCATTTGTGGCCTGCTGCAGTAGATCAAACTACTGTACAAAGTCTCAAAACAACAATACATTTCACAATCACTCACTGAATTAGCGATTACAGTGTCACTTTCATGTAGCACAATATGTGTCCATTTACAGTAGTGTGACATATTTGAGCTGCAGAGCAAATGTAGAGGTGAGGACCGGCTTATTTATGTGTGAGCCAGTGAATATGAGCAGATGATTCGGACCAGAGCTTGGGACACAGGGTGGCTTGTAGCTTGTGTCAGTCTGTTATTTGACAGCATAAGATAATCATAATTTGTTTGACAAATCAGGGAAAAGGGATATGGCATCTGTTGACCGCTACATCTGATGCCCAATTGAATACACAACATACAATATCTGTCATAAACACCTCATTACTATCATATTACTACTGTCTGGCAGTGCACACACACTCATATTTCCTGTTTGGCCGATTCAACATTAGCCAGCTTACAGGAAGTTTTTCATCTTCATCCAGACTCCACTGAGCTCCAAATGAAGATGTAGTAGCTTAATCAGTGGCTCAGCCAATAGAGGCAGCTAATGTTTCATATTCGAGAAAGAATGAAAAAACAATGTACAAATAATTCTAATTCTAAAAAGCCCCTGAGATGTGTATGACGTTCCCTTAATCTGCACCTTTAAAAAAGAAGCGCCTAAAGCATGTTCATCTTTGCAAACAGGAAAAAAACATTTCCATGTCTATGTACAATAATCAGGCATGCTATTTGCTTGGGACTCTTGGCAATGCCATTCTAATAACTAATAGAATTTTAGATATGATTAATACTGCTGTAATTAAGAGTGAGCTGTGTGACTGTGCTTCCTGCCAGGTTCTACAACAGAAAGCTTATGAAGCATGGCAAAATTCCTACTGTGCAATAATTCTGTATGAAGTTCACTTTCATTCTGTCCTCGGTGTCATCATCTACTAGGTGTCATTTTGGATTCTCAACTCAAGTTTGAAGCCCATATTAGGAAACTGTCCAAAACTATCAAAACCAATTTAATGAAACCAATTTCCGTTTGATACGACCGTGTATATCTGTCAAAGCAGCTCAAATGTATACGCCTGCCATGATTTTATCACATATACATCATACATATATCCATCTGTTGCACTGCTTCTCTGTAACAATTTTTCTGTATGCTCACTGGGGAATAAACAAATAAATAATCAAATATGAAAGCAAAGTCAAACATTTCTCACTTTTGATTGCACAAAGATTCATGCTGTCATAGTCTTCTTATAATGTTGCAACTTCCTGTGTTCAGTTCTTTTAACATTTTATATAGTCAAAGACATGAGCTGTGTCCCAAATCAACAGGGAATTGTAAAAAAATCAACTGTCATGGATCAAACTGGGAAAAGCTACTGACAATTTCTAACTTAAAAACTTATCAAAACATGTTCCTGTAGCAGTTTCATCTGTTTCTACAATATGTACCAGCTGTGAGAAGTCCATCAACAACACTCGCAAATCAAACAAATTTAGGATGCAAACTGGCATCAAGTGTACTTAATTTTGTCACTTTTCCAATGTGAATGCACTAAAAAAACCTAGTTGTATAATCAGTACGTACATGGAAATGGGACACAGGGAGGATTCTTATTAATCTCAACCTCCCATCTCCCAAAAACACACACATGCAGTGTACCTTGTTGAAGTCTTCACTTGTGGCCCTCATCTCCTTCCAGGTTTTGTTGAGCAGCTGGATGCAGATGCAGAAGAATTCTTCAAAGGACCGATCATGGGTGAAGAACATGGGGTGGAAGTCGTGGCAGTTTTCACTCGCTGTGGACACAGGAGAGAGAAAAGTTGTCACCTACAGTACAGCAGCAGATTAAATGAAAGCTGATTCGGGTAAGTGACAGCAATCCATTTTATGTCCACACTTAATTTAACACAAAACAAATTACTTTTAATTATACATAATTGTAAGGCTAAAAACAGTACTGTAATACAGTACAGTTATAATATTTAGCACTACTATACAATTATTTACAAAGTAATGGGTAAGCATTTGGTTTCAATTGAATATTGTGTTGCTCGAGGCAAACCAATACTGGCACAGTTACATTAGCAGTTGCAGTCTGACAAGCATCTTTTATCTTTATCTACTCCCCAAACGCCCTTGTTGGACCAGAGAATTGTTTTTATTATAGCCATTTTGTGATTATTGATTGGTGATTCGTCAGTTTAGTTTTTCTATGATAAGATTACTGCTTGTAAATTAGCTGTCTGAGGGGGGCAGCAGGGCGGCAGTAGCTCAGTCCGTAGGGACTTGGCTTGGGAACCGGAGGGTTGCTGGTTTAAGTCCCCAGACACACCAAGTACAGAGTGTGGACTGGTAGCTGGAGAAGTGCCAGTTGGCCTCCTGGGTTGCATTTCATTAGTGGTTCAACATACCCTGGTTCACTTCCCCTAAGCACTTGCCCTCGCGGGAATCCCCGCCGCCATCTTAAGTGTCGTTCCAATTATCGGAAAAACTGAAGTGAACTTGGTGATATCGACCCTTGGAGGGCAGAGAGAGTGAGTGAACAACGATGGTCACTCCAGAGGTGGATATCACCCACAATGCATTGCAGTTATGCATTTGGTGCAAGAAAATACATCCATTGTTAGGTGGCTAAAACCAAAGGAGAAGATGTATAAACTGAATTAAGACATTTCGACTTTAGTTTCCTCATTGTTAGCTTGATATTTTACTCTAACATGAAGGTTAATATAACTAATGTCAGGTAATATTTACTTTATACTTTTAATTTACTAGATATTGTATGTGTGATTTTTTTATTTCCTACTTTATCTGTAAATGCATGGAAGAAATTTGGTTTTTGCGAGCTATAGCCTAATATGATTAATCATGATACAGATCACACATTTTCTAAATGAGACACTCATGCAGTTGATTACCAAATGTTGTTAATGTTGATATTTACTGTTGAGGGACAGTGTAAGATGAGAGTGGTATCAATCTTCTTATCCAACTCTTAAAAAAGTTAAAAAAGCTTTTTTCCTAAAATATCAAACCATTTCTTTAATACACATTCTTCAGTGACTCATGTGAACATTGTCTGGATTTGTGGTTTGTATGTTTCTGCTGCACCCACCCTCCATCAGAGCTCAATATATCGTTTCCCAATAATCCTGATCCTGACTCACATCCACTACATGTCCACATACACCGACACATAGATAAAGAAACAGCCAGTTGGACAGCATAGATCCTTTTACTTTTTACCTCTCTCCCCCGTTGAGCGACTGATGCCATATGGTGGCCTTCAATTTATAAATATGCAAGTGGGCCTGAAGGAATGTGGCCTCTAGCCTGGACCTTAAAAAACCTGACTAATGCACAACAACAGGGCCAAGCTGCCCACACACACAGCTACTGCAGGTAAACATCACTTAGCTGGAAAATGTCACGGATGAAATTATCAAATAACTGCTGCTGAAAGGTTCTGCGTTAAAGTGACTAATGTTTAATGATCACACATGATCATTCTGAGACTTCACAGAATAACTCATCAGGCTTGTGCACGCTAGATTCATATTCATAATAAAGCATTCCAGAAGACAGAGTACAGAGTAATATGAGATGTGACAGACTGTTCATGAGAGATAATCATTCTGCATTACAGACATGGCAGGAAGTTGATGTGCTTATAGTTTATTTCACAGAAACAGCCGCTGAGAATGAGATACAGTGCCCCAACGAAGCAAGGCTGTGCATTATTGAAAATGTATCTCCTCATCAACTTGAAACACAAAATACCCCCCCCGGAGACAAATTGTGACCAGAAAACACTGTTCCAACTGGATTAAGTTGAGATTTTTCATGTTCCAAAGCCAGAGGTGGTTTATTTTTTTATTAGCAGTGCACTAAAGCGTTTCGATCCCCACAATTTGTGTGAGAGTGTGTTTGAAATAAGAATGAGAGGGAAAAGGGAAAGCCAGGGCTCTTGAGTGCCCAAACCATATTAACCAAGAGGTAGAATAACAAGGCTTGACATTCATTTGAACTAAATTCATCTCCCTCTCGCCTTGCTGAGATGAGTGGCGGCCTTGAGCCAAAGGTTGGTTCATTTAAAGAGTTTCAGAGACGAGCAGCAGGGGCACTGGCCCACCACGAGCAGCCATGAAATTGGATGCAAGGGGTCAGGCGGCAATTGAAACTTCACAGTATAATGAGTGATGCCCGCAGGCCATGGGCACAGTGACCTGAGCCTTGATTTGGAGCGATGGATGGGAGATTAAGGGGAGGGCGAGATGGAGAAATCCGGGGAGTGGGGGATGTGCTACCGGTGCCGGTAGTCAATCAGGAAGCTAATGGAGGCGAGCCAAAACAGATGCTGACAGGCTGCTTAGTCAACAGTACATTGCCCCTGGGGACAGAAAAAGTAAAAAACAGGAAAACATGTAACAGAAAGGGTGAATTAAAAAAAAAAAAAAGAGTCAAATACCCCTTTGGTCGACTGGTAAAAGTTGTTGGGTTGTTTGAAGTTTGAAATGACCCCTGAGCTAAATGAGCTGTTTATTGACAGAACTAACAGAGCCCTGAGGTGGCAAGGTGAGAGGAATTACATGTCAAGGCGCATTTGGGAGATACAGACAGTGAGCAGTCTCATGTGGCTCTGCAGAAATTTCTCCATCCTCGGGTTTTGCGAGGCATGCTGAGTCGCAAACAGTTTTATTAGCTCTCGCAGGGCTCAGCAGGACCTGAAGCAGCACAGCAATGAGGCAAAAAATAAAAAACATTATAGTGCGTTGATGCTCAAAATATTTGACAGTGTTCTGCATTGTAATACTCATATTGCAAACTTAACCAAATGGTTACAGAGTGTGTGGATCACTGAATATTTCATCAAACAAACATAATTCATCCACGCTGAGGAAATAATTTAAGGAGGGGGAAATCTGAGCTCAACTGGTCTGCATTTTAGCAGACTCCTGAGATGAAAACGCAACAGTATGTGTGGTGTAATACAAAAAATGTAGTGCTTCTTTTTTCAGCATTTCAGATGCATTCCAGCCAGCTGAAATGTCACGTCTGAATCATTCTCACCACTGCACAAATGCACTTAAAATGATCCGCCTGAACGAAGATGGCCTGTGTGAGTGCATAGTCATGTTACTGTGATTAGGTAACTAGTGCTTTAGGCCTTACTTGCCAGAAGACATGCTTCAGCATTATTCTGATGAAATAAAAAACATCTGCTATACAATAAACTACTGCACCAACCATCCCACTGACTCATGGGGCTTAGTAGCTGGACTGGCTGTACTGAAGTGAACTGAACTCTTGCCCCAAATCATTAGGCCGCACACAACCTTTATCTGAAACGGGTTATGTAAAACCTCTCAACCTCCCTTCCTTCTACTGAGGAACAGCCTTCTCTTGCACAGGCAGGCTAACATGGTCATGGAGATGCGGTGGGCAACTGGACACATCAAGTGCCTGAGGAGTCTGACACTTCGCGATGGATGAGTCACTCACTCACTCACTCACTCACTCACTCACACACTCACACACTCACACACACACACACACACACACACACACACACACACACACACCTCTGTTTATAGCTGGATGACACACTACAAAGCAGCAGGGTAGATGTGAACTCTCGCTTAATTTAAATCACAATTCATGACTTTTTGGCCGAGCATATGGGTCCACAGATGACCATATAGATGGATGGAATGGGGTGGATGGGCTGTAATGAATTTTCTTTGTGCTGTATGCTTTTCATCCATCTGCACAGCCAGATGTTCAGTTCCTGTACCTCCCATAAAGTAGGTAACAGGACACTGTGATGACCAGTTTAGGTTATGCCGAACCATCTGCCCATATGGATTACGGTTTCGGTGCAATACTTTGTGACCATATGTCACTACAAAATAGATATGATTTGGTGGTACAACGGTTTGCCTTTGTTGTGTTTGTTCTGCTTAAGGACACTTACAGAGGGTGAAATCTGAATATACCAGGGGACCTAAAGAAATGACATGAGGAAAACACAACTGTGTTTTGTTCGGCACATTCGCATGGGCTAAGCAAAGTCTGTATTTTACTTGAATTTACTGAAGTTATCCCTCCCCGATATGATTTCAAGGCTCTGTCAAAACTTTTCATTACAATTGCCAATGCAGATAATATGGCCCCAAATCTCAGATTATTACAAATTATTATAGGTCCCCAGGTAATGCTAGTCCTGTGCAAATACTAGATACTTTTTCCCCACTCACACTGATATCCTGTTGCCAGACCTCTTTTGAGCAAAGAAAGTGTTTATAATTAGTTATTATAATTTAATTAGCTTAAGAAACCTGTTCGGAAGAAAGGGACTTTCATGTTTAGTAAAACCAAACGAAGGAATTCAAGTGAATGAATGTTCACGCATTTTTCTCAGATGGAGACTTGTAGTCAAGGTGGTTTATTGACAAGTGAAACCTGATACAAACAAACTTATAGCTTACTTTATATTAGCTGAAATCGTTTCTTGTCTTCTCATCAAGTAGGAGATAATGTCAGGGTTAGAAATTCACAATTTTTTGGAATTACAACGGATGCTTTTCTGCCTTGGTTGCTTGTGATTATAGTCTGTCCATTAGCTCTGTGGGCAGAGAGAAGTTTCAAGTCACTTCCATCCATCCGTCTCCTGGGATGTGTGTGGCTGGGCTGAGGTCAAAAGGTCCCTGAAGTGACTCAACTCATGTGTATGTGAATGAATGCAAGCGTGACTGAGTGTGGGACAGCTGTCGCCTGTCACGCTCTTATCAAAGTCCATTCATCGTGAGGGCTCTGAGGGCTCTGTGACGTCAACTGAGAACTAATTACTCAACTGGCCTGGAGAAGAGAGAGGTGACTAAGCGTATGTGGTAAAAAGTGTGTTTGTGTGCAGCTGTGTGTCTGTTTGCGTAAGTGTGGGTATCTCTGAATATGTGTGAGAAGAAGAGAGAGAGAGAGAGAGAGAGAGAGAGAGAGAGAGAGAGAGACATGAGGGCTGAATGCCACCCTGACATCTGCCAAGGTCCAGTGTGTATTTGTCTGTGTGTATGTGTGTCCACGAGTGTGCACAAAGTAAGGAAAACAACCCCCAGAGTCACCTTGCAGCTATGCCACATGATGAATACATAGCGAAAAGTGTCATCCTCACTCTAATTACAACACCAGCATGCTCTGATGTCCAACTGTGACGACCGGGTGTGTGTGTGTGTGTGTGTGTGTGTGTGTGTGTGTGCGTGTGTGTGTGTGTGTGTGTGTGTGTGTGTGTGTGTGTCCAGCGAGCAGCGTCAGCACCATCTTTCCGGTCCAGTCACTGTTTGCAGGATGCCAAGGCAGCAGGTACACAGAGATGCAAACCACAGCCAGCTAGATGACTTCACAGGCTGACTGGGTATTTCTTATGCTACAGCAAACAACACCACATATACTGTACTGGTAATGCATATCTCAGTTTAAAATAAGCTTATAGTAAAGCCATTTTCACTGACTGTGCTGCTGTAATTGTTAGTAGTAGTTGTTAGGTAGATAGCTTTAATCTATTTACCATTTTGAAAGTATGTCGTACTTGAGTGTGGGTAAGATCCCCCTACACTTAAAAATGACAGAAATTGTGTCATAATAATTAAAATTGCAGGTCGTGTGATGCTCTCCAGGACAGAAATACTTTTTTCCATGCTCAATCATTGAAATCAAAAACACAATCTAACGTGCATGTGCTATGGGCTCACGAATACAGAATCCTGAAAAACAAAGCGTTTGCACCTGAGGCAACTTTTATTGAAGTAAACCTTAATCTTTGAATACAGTTGGTTTAACACAAAGAGAAGACTCACACAGATGCTCACTCAGCCATAGAGATATCAAATTGGCTAGCCGTGCGAGAACCACAACTATAATTAGTACCTGAATTCAACAGGGAAACTAATAAGCTTGCAAGCTAATTTACATCTTGCTAACCCTGTTAGGGTAGATAAAGGGCCAAATATGTCACCTTAAAATGTAATGCCTGGTGTTTGAGTTGGGAATCTGTGAAACGTGAAATGATGAATCAGTTTTATAATGTTTGGGTCACATCAGCAGGGCTGCTGGGTTGTACTCGCTCTTCCAATTGGAGTATCTCTACCCTGAAAATAATGATTATTATTTAATGATGATAGAGAATGAGGTCACTGGTTCAAGTTGAAATACGTAATAATATAATGCTGTACAAAATAAACTACTATTTGCCCACAGTATTGAATTTGTCTTTTAATCCATTTTTAGTTAATTTACACAAAGTATTCCATTTTAGGGAGGAAAAGAAGCATCTGGAGAACCTTGATTAGATAAGAACGAAAACAGGGAAAAATCAAAGCCTCATTTCCTTTGTGATTTCTAATTACGTAACTAAACCATTTGAGCATACAGTCCCCAACAATGGTCAAGATGCATTAGAGGACAGAGGGAGAGTGAGGGAGAGCAGAACAGCAGATGGAGAGAAGAGAAAATCAGACAGAGTGAGACATGTAGCGAATCCATAAGCGCTCTGAACTGAGACAACAAATTTAGCAGTACATCTGCTTCCACAGACTCATGTTTTCTCAAATACAATAAGGCTTGTGAGACTGCTTCAAGCTGTGGGTTTTCTATCAAGTCAGAGCATTTATTAATATAGGTTATTCCCCAGGTTGCATTTATTAAAAACATTTAACAAAACTCATATCTCTCATATATCAATACATCAGGTATATTTTTTAGACAGTATGATATGCACATCAATCATGCAGGATTCTTCTGAAGGAAAATCTCAAATCAGACGATGGGAGTAAAGCCCAAATGCAGGAACAGAATTGTTTAATTATAAAAAAAAAAAAAAACAACAGAAGAGGTGTCATGTGACCTAACGGCGAACAAGTTGGGCATAGGAGGAGCTCTGTATAGTGCACTGCTGTATTTATTCTTTTCAAGATTCTGACAGAGATATTTGTGCTCAGCCGGGACGAGATTCATCCTGGAGGCAGAAAATGTCGAAATCTAAAAAATTAGCAGCCGGTGGAGATAATGAGCAGCATATGCTCCGTGGTGGGGACGCGGCTGAAAAGAGTCAAAATGGCGCCGCTGCTGTGACCATGGCAGAAAAGCAAGTTTAGAGACGGTGAAGAGGGAGAGACTAGATGACTGGCTAGCAAGAGAGGGGTCGACATGCTTTAGGAAAAAATTTAAGATTTAGAAAATCGAAAAGAAGATACGGTGAAGTGTTTTGGGGAGCAGATTCGAGAGTCGCTGGAGAATAAGGGAGAGATTGAGCGTGCACACAGAACCAGGCAGGAGACAGACCGTGGACCATTCGGGCGAGATTCTTAAGAGCATCGGACCGGGACCTGGTGTTGCGGACGGCGAGAGGCCATGGCAAAAAAGGGAATTGTCACACTGGGGAATATGTATCTCGTGGAATATTGAAATCCTCTGAGGAAGTGGTACAGAAATTTGGAATCCCCAGGTCTCAATTTTTTAGATATTTGCAACTTCCTAAAACTTCCATCTGTTAGTGGGGATTTTTGGATCCAGTTGTTCAGCCCCAAAGACACCAGAATGTTTAGATAAGGTGTTGTTGAAATATGGAAAAGGTCATGAGGCTTCTGGGTATTATTCTATGCTTAAACAAAACCTGGGGGATGGAGATTGGACAACCCTCAAAAAGACATGGGAAAGGGATCGGAGTATTATGCTGGATGATGAGGAATGGGACAGAATCTGTAGGAAAATTATAACTATGCCACGCGATGTGAGGTGTGCGCCTTATTCAGTTCAAGTTTATGCTTCACTTCTTTTGGACTCCCTCCAGATTGTTTAGAATTGGTCTGAAAGACACCAAACTGTTGGAAATGTAAGACAGAGGACGGCCAATTACTTCATGTCCTATGGTCTTGTGATAAGGTCCAGGAATTGTGGACCAGGATACAGGATAACCTATGTCGGATTGCAGGGACCCAGGTTCCATTCAGCCCAAGATGATTTGTTCTGGGAGATGTTGGGAGTTAAAAATGAAAAATAAATAAAAAATTGTTAATCAAAAAAAAAGAATCTCCAGTTTACATGTACATGTGCATGTGCTTACACATGTGCAGATGCACACGTACACACGGTCTGTGTATGTGCATAAATGATAATTATACTTCTAGAACTAAAATTGCAATGGGAGAATTAAACACAGGTATTATCGTTAACCAATTTTGTTGTTATAATTAGATAAAACCGTTGGAGGTTAAGATGAAGCTGGCACTTTCTTTCATTTAAGGTGAAATCCTTAAATTTACCAATAGTTAAAATTAATCCCAGATATTGCCTCTTCTGGATCTGTGACTGAACGGAATAATAATTATCAATGGAAAGGTTTGGACTTTTGATAACAGAAAATATACTAAAACTATATAAAAAAAAAAGGAATTTTCCTAAAAAACTTTTTTTTACTTTTCCAAGATCTCAGCTTCCTCAGGAAGGACTTAACTACATTGTTTATGTGTTGGGGTACATCTAGTGAAAGGCTAGGGTTTTGTCTGATTTCACCTTCGACAAGGTCTGCTAGTAATAGGCCTCTTGGGGAAAACAGCTTCAGTTAGTGGAGAGCACGGTGTATAAAAAAACAACAAGTGACGAGACAAGTTGGTGAAAGTTAGATGGTAAATTACATCCAAGAAGCTCAGAGTACAGCAACAAGACTTGGCAGCATAGTCATAGGCTATGTGATGTTTCATCCACTGCACCACTTCAATCCACCAGGGGTTGCTGAGAGCTGACAGGAGGGTCTGAAAAACTCCAAGGATACTTAAAACTTGAGATTCTCGAGCACCCGTCTGTCAAGTGTGTTGTTATTTGTGCACTCTAATTTAAAAACCTTTTGCTGGTGTATGCCTGGGGTTACAAAGTGGAAAACCCTGAAGAAGGCTCCCCTCTAAGAAAAGGCTGCAACTGACAACTGTGCAAAGTGGTTGAAGACTGCAAAAATCCTCATGTCAAGACTTAAGGGATACATGGAATTCTTCGCTTGGCCTTTCCTCCCCCTGCAATCATCCACTTCACTCATAAATCATGGAAGGAGACCTACGGGTGGGATTAGCAGCTAAAACCTTGAGACTTAACAAGTCATTTCAAAATGGATCAGTTTCCAAGCTAATGTTCAGCTCGTGCTAATGTTAGCATAGTAATGTTTGATGTCGGACATTAATTCTCATCCCATTGATACTTCATCAGTGGGCAACTGCTTACAAAGGGAGCCAACTGAAAATGATAAATGAGACTGGACACAAACATATCATGTAAAGTACATTTCATACACTATAATTCAGCATGTGTTTCCTTGGTGTTTCATAACCCTTTCAGAAGTTCCAGTGATTTCATAGTTTGCCCTAAGTAACTGCTCATGTATTATTTTAATTATTGTATAACGTAATGACTTATCAGTATGTGGGGAAAACATCTCTCTCAGTGGGTCATACATGTAATTAATCCTATTAAAGTGATACTCTGTTCAAAGTCCATTGAGTCTGAAACACTAACCCCCTATAGACTTGAAGGGTGGATGTGTTTAGATATTAGTTATTTTATTAGTGTTTATGCAAAGTTGCAAGTTTCCATTGGTATAAAAAAAGAAATCCAAATGTCTCAATAATCATGCAGAATAATCCATTTTCCGCAGTCCTCTAGTATTGTCATTATGATCCACACAATCATATTTTCCCCACAATTTGGCTGAATTAACTGCTTCTATATCCCAGTTCTCATGCTCTATTCTCATGTTCTCCTTGTCAAGTTTGCAGAAAGTCATGTGTTTGATTGCACATGTTAAAGTGCCTGTACCAGAGAGGATTTACCCAATTAGTGCACCTTATCTTAACAAACTGTTTACTTTGTTAGCATTAACGACTAGAACTTCCATTAGGTTTCAAGAGTCTGCCTACAGTATGTGCCAAAAATGTATAATACAGTAGATGCAGTTGTTCACTACTCAAAAAGATTTTTCTATCTTAAAAGAAAGAGAAACAATGAATAATAAAAAATTAATAACTTGCAAGTTGAGTAGTCAATGTTAAAGTAGACAGAAACCAGAGAATCATGTTCATGCTCAACATGCTTAGTACCATTTTTTTATTTATTACAAAGTCTGAGAATCTAAGATGTGAGATTTTCTGTTGCCATTTTCTCTTCAATCCCGATGTATGTATTTTGACCATGACTGCGAGTGTGGGACAGCACATGTCAGTATGCGCATGTTAAAACTGCATCTCAGTGACACACTATGTCCAAACACATCCCAGCATTTCAATTCACACTGTGCAATTTATCAGATGTGTGTGCGCGTGCGTGTGTGCGCATGTGTGTATTTGTGTTGTTTTTAACGCAACACAGCGGGCAACCTAGGAATGTCCTCATGTCCAGTTAATGAGTTTGGATGACTCTGAATCACCTGCTGGGTTTGGACATACAGTATACACACATGCTTCAGCCATCCAGGTACGGTATGCACGCACCAGTGATGGAGAACTCGAGTCAGACTCAAGTCTCTATTCTCTGGACTCGTGACTTGACTTTGACTTGCAGACTGAGGACTCGAAACAGACTCGAGGATATATACAATGACACTCGACTCGGACTCCAGGATATATAAAATTGGACGTTGGATGAAGTTTTTGACTTAATAGGTTATAAAAATTTGATATGTCTCCATTTTTCCTCACAGCCACACATACACTTCTCAGTCGGACACCGCTACCGCTCGCTCTCCTTGCTTGACAACACACTCACTGACGTCACTCACTTAACTCTGCATTCAAGCTCTTTTAGTGCATGATTCGCGGGAAGGTTCTTTTCCCTTTTGTGGTGGTTAGATGGCTGCGTTATAATAACAAAAGGTCTGCACTGGCATTCAGATAACTTTGCTCATGATGCCCATTCAATTTGCAAGTGTATGCCTTTTGTGTTCACCCAGCCATCTAATCACACCTGTTGACATTCTTGTGACATTTTTGTGTTATCATCAAGAAAGGTCTACACTGGCTAATTGAATGGGCATCATGAGCACAAATGTCTGAATGCAACAATTCCACTACTCTGAAAAAACGGTTTTGGGGGAGAGTATTTAGTAGAACTGTTTAGAAGTAGACTGTCCCTATGAATACGTTCCTGTAAGTTACTTGGTCGGAAAGAGACTCATGTTCACATTTGGAAAATGCAGAGAGATGTGCCCCGGATCGTGAAGTTCGCCTACACGGATTTTACATCCAAAGCTGAAAAGAGCAGCGCTAAATGTTGTGTGTGTAATCTCACAATTGAGGAAAAGACTGGGACATCTTCAGTCTTCGTTAAACCACTACTGTATATTCATCATCACTGATAAATTATTGATCAACAGAAAATGTATTTCAAAATAAAAAACATTACACTTCCTAAAGTTTTGTATTCATAACACGAATGTATTGTTAAAATGAACTACTAGTAATAGTAAATCACTCAATAGCTGACTGGATTGAATTCTGGATTCAGTGAGACACTTAAAAAAACCCTCAAAAACACTTCAATATTTTTTCTGCTGTGATAGAACCTGCATCACAAGGAAAACATAATTGACTAATGCATATGATAATAAACAGAAGAAGCTTGTCGTTTTATTGTTAACCGTTACTTGCTTTACATAGTCTTTGCAATCTTTTTTCTCTCGCTTTCACCAGTGCCTACTTTGTAGCATCTGTGTTTGACCCAGCATTCAGTTTCCAGCAGCTAGAACATGATGTGCAGCTTGACAGTGGCATTAAAGGGGAACTAAAGAGTCAAATAAAAGGTGAGACATGTTTTTTATTTATGCAGGCAAGTGGGTTAAAACCTCTATGAGTTTTACGTCCACATTTAATATGTAAGCCTATTTAATAACATATTTATAACATAACTCTCCTGCCACCTTTTGTTTTAGAGTACATCAAAGCAGAAGGCGAGAAACAACAGGCATCATCAGCTGCTGCAACAGGGTCAGGGGTAGGTGATGCTCCAGCATCTCCTCCTGAGCCCCCTCAGAAGAAGCTGAAAATGTTCTCCCACTATCGGAAGACTCCCTCCTCTACTAACAACAAGCCATCTGTCCAGGCTCAGTTGACTGCATATCTTGACTTGATCGCCGAGCACAACTCTGACTCAGTCTCATGCTTTGGGTTTTGGCAGCAACACAAAGCCAAGTTCCCTGCACTCTATCAACTTGCCACACAGGTATTCTGTATTCCTGCCACCCGTGCACCCATTGAAAG
Organism: Perca fluviatilis; assembly: GCF_010015445.1. Taxonomy (NCBI): domain Eukaryota; kingdom Metazoa; phylum Chordata; class Actinopteri; order Perciformes; family Percidae; genus Perca; species Perca fluviatilis. The sequence continues at coordinate 16,546,429 of NC_053124.1, read as the reverse complement.
GGTATTTAGCCATGGAGGCATTTTGATGAGGCCTCACCGTGCAAGGTTGAGCAGTATCATGCTTTCAAATCGGATGCTTTTAAAATGCAACATGAAAATGCACCATGATTAAACATGCAATTTCTACTTTTTCAACACTAGGGGTCTCTCAATCACAACAATGGAAGTAAACACAGGCTTTTAATGGCGTCGTAAAGTTGCGTGGTTTATGGGAGTTGTTTGTTGTTACCCATCAAAATTTATCTGTTGTTCACGGACGAGTTTATCCATTAAAGTTTTGTTCAGGTTACGTTTAGTAACATGTAGTAACGTTTATTTGTTTACTTTATAACATTACTTACTTACCTTAACCTTCCTAACGTTAATCGTTTTTGCGTGTTGAACGATGTTGTAATTGTAGTAATGTAATATAACGTTACCCAACAAGCATTAGCTACTTGTCAATGTAGCACATTGTAGTAATCCATCCAGCTTAAAAGGCGCTCTAAGTGATGCGACGTGTTTTTTAGGCTACAAAAGTTTTTGTCACATACAGCAAACATCTCCTCACTAACTGCTAGCTGCCGGTCCCCTGAACACACTGTAAAAAAAACGCGGTTTCTGTAGACAGCCCAGGCTCCACAAACGGCAACAAAAACAAACAGCGCCAACCTGCACCACGAACCATAACAAACTGACAAGAAGGAGATGGAGATCACATCACTTACAGCACCTTTAATGTTACTACTAGTAACATTAAGATGGATGGATTGATATTAAAATATATCAATATATTAGGTCGCTGCTGTATTACTGTTTTGCAAAGTGTATATGTAATCAATGTAAAAACATGCTGTGTGGCAGAAAATGGTGACTCGACTCAGACTCTTCTTTGGTAACTCGGACTCTAACACTGGGGACTCGAGACTCGACAGTTGGTGACTCGACTACAACACTGGCATGCACACACACACGTGCACGCATGCATGCACGCACTGCACCTTTATCAAAAGTGCATAATTCTGAGTTCATTAGGATGCAAGGGCTCATAACTAAGCAAAACAAAAGGAAGATATAAACCTTAGTACCGTCCTTGAGGTAAAATATATCTATATAAAACAAATAAATAAATAAATCCACTCAAATAGAAAATCAATCCAAATATTTCAATTGATGTATTGCATTAGTGTACTGTACTTTGATCATGAGCTAAGATGTAAAATGGAGCTGTCTATGGTGCTGAACATGGCCCTTTGGCCTTGGCTAATGGCCATCTCTGACAGAACACACAAATATGAGTACATTTTGTGACAGCCTGCTCAGATCTACCCGTGTGTGTGTGTGTGTGTGTGTGTGTGTGTGTGTGTGTGTCAGAGAGAGAGAGAGAGAGAGTGAGAGTGTGTGCGAGTGTGTGCGAGTGTGTGCGTGTGTGTGTGTGTGTGTGTGTGTGTGTGTGTGCGTGCGTGCGTGCACGTGTGCTAGTACTGTAGATGCACTGGTCTGGTCTCTGAGTTTCTGAGTTTCACGTGTGTATCTGTTAGCATGCATGTGTCCGTGCCCGGATCTGCCACGGTTCACCACCCAGCTTTCCGTTTCAGCAATGAGATGCCACACTGTGAATCACCAAGCAAGGCCATTACACACGATGCCTGACCCTTTCTAAATAACTTCTTAAATATTACATGGGCCTGCTTAAACAGGAGTCTGAAAAGTTTCGGCTCGGCGCCTCACCGACGCAGATTCCATTAAGCCCGTGTTGCAGGAGAAACATGGTGGGACAATTAATCTTTTAGGATGTGAGGCAGGGCAACAACAAATGCAAAAGTGAGTGAGAGAGAAACAGAAAGGGTATGAATTAATGGGACAAGAGAGAGAGTGACATCTGGATGGCGTTATGAATTATGTAGAATCCAGCAGCATTGGCAGCTGATTTAACCAAACAAGCTCCTTTACCTCCAATATCCAGACCACATCTGCATAGAAATTAAATATCTCAACAACCAAAAGGGAAAATGTCAAAACATTTCAAAACAAGGATATGTAAAAGTGTAATCCTTTGGCCCAAAAGTGCAATGAGACAAAGTCAGGCCAGATTTTGAGTGGCTTCTCCGTTATTCATTTGAAAAAATAGTAAGGTGCGACCTGCTTGCGTATTGGTGTCATTTTGTTTGGGTCAAATTCATGGGATAGAAAAAGACAAAACCAGAGGTCAGGTGGGGGGGGGGGTAGATAGATAGAACTTCTGACGCACGGAAAGAACACACACTTTTGATAGCCCCAGTGATGGTGAACGTAAACTCCCATTCTATAAACAACTGCACCAAAACACAGACATAGATAAAAAAATAAAAAAGAATAAATCATCAGAGCCTGAAGTAGCCAAACTTACTGTACCTACACTCCCTCTGGCAGCATTGGTCTCCATCTCTGTTGCTTCTGGGAATCCACACTCAGACCCACAGCAGGCTTGTTGTTCTGTGTTGGTTAGTTCCATAGATTCGTTATCCATGTCTAGCTATCTTTTCATCCTCCTCTTGCTCGTTTTGTTCTTCCTCATATTCCTCACTGTCCTGTCTTTCTCCCTGGTGTGCTGGCTCAGATGTGTCGCTAACATGCTAGCAGTATTAGCGCTAATGCTAGCTGAAGCTGCACTTGATTTTAAAAACAAATCAGTCAGTTTGAGGCATTTTTCACCATCAGCCAACAGTGCTCTCTTATATTTCTCTCTCTTTTTCTCTGCCCCCACTCCCTCCCCCTTGTGTCGCTTGAATCCTCGATAAATTTTTTTGTCAACAGTATAGCTTCCAACTTCCAATTTTCAACTTCCAACAACCACGCTGACGCAGACCATAGACAGTATACGCAGGCGCGGTTTTACTCGATTCTGTCTTGAAATTCCCAGAGGGCATTGCTTCATTTTAACTTTTGCAAACAAATATTCAAATAAAAGAAATGCAGGTAGATTTGTTTTATTTCAAACCATGCACGTTTACATTTTTGAACATCTGATCTGAATAAGTAATTTTGCTATAAAACAATACAGACTAATGTAAAAGTTCGTGACTGTATAGGGTAACCATGACTGTGATATCGAGAGACTCATATGTGGTATAAATACTGATGATCAGATTACATTGTTACTAGTTGTGAAGGACTTGGACAAGTTTGGTAATCATTTGTCAAAAGATCTTTGTTATTTAAGCTTGAAAGGGGGCCGAGAGAAATTATATGGGCCGCTGTTTACAATTAAGTGGCCGCATGGCTATGACAATCATGCGGCTCTCTGATTGGCCGCCGGCCCAAACAGCCCATGAGGGCCCGCAGCCCCTCTGGCATCTGCCCAAATGCCAGATTACCAGTCCGTCACATGGTCCGTCACTGTAAAGGGTGCAGCTACATTAACAGCATGCTAGCATGCTAAGATTACGTAACATACTCGGACACGTAAACAGAACAGAGCTATCGTTAATGTAATTGGCAACACCTGTGCTTTTGATTGATGAAAAAAAATGCACCAAGGTTTCTAACATTATTCCGACTCAAATACCACACTATCACATGTGATGATAATGATCCAGAGACACACACTCCAACATCCTCGTTAGTGTCAGGTATTTCATTGTTTCCCTGTTGAAAGGTCAACCGAATGATGAAAGTTGGAAAAGAGCTGAGGCTCATTTCTCTCCCTCCTTTCCTCTGGGAAAACGCACACTCATGCCCCTACATTACTTACACACACACACACACACACACACACACACACACACACACACACACACACACACACACACACACACACACACACACACACACACACACACACACACACACACACACACACACACACACACACACACACACTTACTTAACAGTTTTTCTAATGACCACCCGTTACTCACCAAGCATTTACAACACCTGCCTGGCCCATGTTACATTTATCCTACTCATACATTCATTACTGCATGTTAATATACACAGGGCTAATGGGGTGCTTGTGAAAATGCACTTAACTTTCTCTACAAGAGAAGATGCAGTGTAGCTTATGACAACTCTGGGACACACTGGCTTACTCCCATAAGGATGAGACGCATATAATGCTCTGAGTGCAAGTGTGTGCAAATATTTACTGGAAGATTGTGACAAAGATGGATGGAAACATTATGATTTGGGACGCAGTGCATATGAATATATCAAAATGTTGTATTTTCTCTCCTGTCCCTAGTGATTTCCTGCAAGGGATTTGTTTTATTTGATTCTCTTTGCTTATAATGTTTTAATTGTGTGCCCGTAGATGACCTACTTGTGTATATGGGATTCCTGTTCTGTCTTAAACTGGGTGTATGTGCTGTTATTATAGCAGCAGACAGTATGTCAGACAGATAAGTCATCCTCTGCAGGTTATAGATTATCATTAGTCTTATCTGTCCCCCCCATTTAACACGCACGCACGCGCGCACACACACACACACACACACACACACACACACACACACACACACACACACACACACACACACACACACACACACACACACACACACACACACACACACACACACACACACAAGGACGATTACAATATGTCGGGGCAGAATTTGTAGGTCGGTTCCATATTCTGTTCTTATCTTTTGAGTAAGAAATCCTGCACTTGGCCCAGCTCTGTTTATTTGAACAGCAAGTCTCTCAAAAACAAAGTCTCAGTCATAATGATGGCCTGGCATTCATCCTGGGGATTTAACTCTATTGCATAAGCCTTCAACTACATGCTTAGAAAAGCCTTAGAGATACAGATGTTTCCCCATTTTGGGACAAGTTTGGTTGCTAAATCTGAATTTTGATATGAATGAGGTCAAAGCGATATTTCTAAGAGAGACTAAAGGGAAGCAATTTCGGTCCGCTAAGAGAGAAGATCAAAAGGGCATGTCCAGTGGAGCACATTCGGATAAAAACTAATGAGACACTGAATAAAAATAAAGCCACGAGACACACTGCACGGAAAATAAACGTGCCTGCACAAGTAGATGCACAGAAACACACAGAGTTAGGGAGAAAAACCCACTATCATTGAAATTTGGAAAAGTTAAAGCTCAGTATGTGTGTTCACATGTCACACAGCTCCACAGAAGACGTTACCTGTCCCGCTCACCTGTCCCCTCTGGACTAAAACCCTCTAGCCTACCCAGGTCAAGACACACATGTTGGGTAAATGCATTTATGCAATAAAGTAGTGTAGACAGCATGCATTTGCCTTTGCTGACTACAGTATGTGCTCAGAATTTGATGTGGAAGGTGGAGACATTTTGCATTAAAGCGCAGTCTAGCAGAGTTAAGAGCATATTAAGAAAGGTAAGTTACAATATGCTTAGAAATGTTTAAAAAAAAAGTATTGCTGCCCCTTCTTATCTTGTATTGAAACATAGCCTGGCACTTTGATCAGCAATGTTAAGGACAGATGAGAGACATTTGCATGACATTTCTCTGAGCATTTCTAAGGGCACAGATACAGAAGTGGACACTATAAGTCTAATGTCCCTTGCTGCAATTTGCAGACCAGAAGAACCCTGAAATGCAGCCAAGCCTAAATCCTCCATGAACAAAAAGACATGAGCAGATGAAAAGGGCATATCAGTTTAAATTGAGCTAAGAATGCCGTCTCCCTCCCTACAGGGAGCAGCAGGGGTCAGTCTGGAGCGGAATGGGGACCAATTCACCCATTTAAACAAGTAAAGACAAATGAAAAGGGCACATCAATTTGGAGTGGACGTGGGCACAGCATCTCTTTCTCTGCGCAGTGTGCACTGTGCCTGCAGTATATTAGGCTGAAAGGGGCTCAATGGGGGTGAGGTGCATCACTAAATATGAACTCCTGGCAGCACAATTACTTAACATAATGGCAGCTTTCATGCTCACGGAGATGGAATGTGTGTATTCGTGAGTATGTGTGTATGGAGGTTTATATTTTGTGCACATAAGTATATACATCTGTAGGGTAAAGCAGTCCCTGAGCTATTTCTCAAACTGTGTGTGTGCTAATTCTAAAGATATTGTGAGCGAAAGTAGTAGTGCGATGAAGACGAACTACCAGCAACAGTACACTGAGAGTGGAAAATGCGTGTTGCTGATGTAGACTTACGAAGCTCGCCCACTTTGAGAATCTCACAGAGCATCTTGGTCAGCTCGATGCTGCTGCGGCCAAACGGACACTCGTGCTTGTCTTCTCGACTGCTGTTCTCCAGGACAATCTAGAAACACATACAATCAAATCAGCCATGCAAGATATATCAGGACTGTATCTCTTCAGGGGTCAAAACATGGATAAATATTTGACAACGTGTTTTGGTGTGTTTACTCTCTGAATACAACAGATGTGCCCGTGAATTAAAAAAACTCCTAAAAATGTGATGCCACTTCGCCTATACAGTATATGGGTCAACTGCAACATTCTACATTTATATTGTTGTGACTCAGTGATTATGAGTGAACTCCTACTATTCCTGGAATTTAAGTAATATTAAAAGTAGCATATCGATCTGTATCCAGATGCAGATTGAAGCCTCCATGTAACGAATCTTCATGTGATATTGCATCTTGCTGCTTTCATCCCATTCATTCTTGGTAGAGGCAAACACTGGTGTCTGCGGTGGTACCTGTTTTGACACTACAACTTGGAGCTGCCAAAGACAGAAATATTCAAATCCTACAGGTAGCGCCTTTAAGACGTCAAACCATTTTATATTAAAATAACAAATTTAGAGTATTTTGAGGCCTTGGCAGAGGTATGCACACTCAAGAGTGCTTTGTGGTTACAAGTATATGTAAAATATATTTGCATTAATTTATAGTGGCGGGCTTGGCACACTGAAGGTAATTTTCCAGTAAACATTTCCATTATGGTTGAAACTATGAGTCAATATTTGACCTTAACTGACCCTCTAAACTATCTGCTTGGAAGCCAAAAAACATAAATGAAATCTCAACAGCAAAAATATTCACTCTAATTATGTGGATGGTGGCAGTGCGCCATAAATGAGGCCATCAAGGTCCCAATCATTTTAGTTGGTGACAGTTTAATTTGGGAAATTGGAGGCTGTGTTTCCTCACTCTAGTAAGGGCTGAGTCAGCACTACTAAGACATCTCTTTTCTCACATTCAAGTTAAGAGACTATGAGAGTCACACACTATCCTTAAGACAAAGCACGCACGCACACACACACACACACACACACACACACACACACACACACACACACACACACACACACACACACACACACACACACACACACACACACACACACACACACACACACGTGGTGATTAAACTGCTGCATGTGTACCATGATCAAAAAACACACAAGTATAATTACAATAGAGTGCTGGAGAGCTGCCTTAAAATGGTTCAAACTAAACTGAATTAGCAAACACACTAATCACCAAACTAGTGAATGCCATCCCATTACAGACAGTCCCTATAGTTATACTACATTATATGAGTCTATAACCCAGGAGCATAATATTATGTTACCGGTCATGTAAAAATGAAGTAATTAGACCGCTGCTCGGGGACTGACACTGAAAGGAATTTAATCATTTCTATTGTCTGGGCTGAGCAACTTCATGAAATGCAGTTTTAGCTGAAAGGCAATTTGGGAACGAGCCAGAAACTACAAACAAGTGAATGGGCTGGAGGGAAGAAGGTTTGGTAGGAAGCTGAGGTGACAAGGCGAAATATCACACTATCAGTGTAAGTGTTTGTGTCTACATGGGGTAGAACTGCAAAAAAAGGTGTATGTGCATGCTCACCCTGATGTAGGCATCCTGGTGGTGTCTGGCAAAATACAACATGTTATCCAGAGCCAGCATGCCCGGAGGAATCTGGGTGAAATCCACAGCTGGATTCACATGGTTCTGAGAGACATAGGAGGAGGAGGAGGGGGAGACATGTACTTTAACACATACATTCCATCAAATCATTTTTTTTTTAACCTTTACTCTTCTAGGTATAATGCACGGAAGGCAACAGTCAGGCAATCCCTCTGGGAGATACACAGTACAACCAGTATTCCCAAGGCATGATTTTATTTTTTTGACTGACTATTCAGTTCACTAAAGTATGAAAATTAATATATGTTTTTTTTCTTCTTGAAAAACGATTAAATAACTCATGGACTATATATCGGCTCTGTCCAGAAAACCATGATCTTTAGGTTGTCAGTTAAACTAAAAAAAAATGAAACGCTCTTTTGAAGGTTCAGATAATCGTCCTGTGTCTTAGGCACTAAAAATAACCTAATTGAATTAACCAAAAAAACAAAACATTTTGGCTATTCATAGGTTTCCCTGGATAGTGATGCTATCTTAAAGCAAATTTCAAGTCAAAATGTAGTGAAATGAACTGAAATTGATGGCTTTCTGGAAGGAACAGCAGTGAACATTACATTACATTATGCTTTGCAAAATGTTCAGAAAAAAATTCAAGCATTCACAATGTTTTGTTTGGCCTAAAACCACCAATACCCGAAATGTGAAGAAACAAACCCAAAACTTTGCAATAACAAGCCTCTTCACTACCACCTCCCATAACATCTGAATATTGTATGAAATATGCAGTTAGATGCTGCCTGCGCTGTCACAGTCCATCATTCTTAATTCCCCTCAGACATTGCAGAGAATTCAGTCAACTAATGATTAAATCCACAGATACAGATGCAAACACATCACTCTGAAGCTCATGCTGAGTGTAAAAGGTGAGACATGATGTTGAAGAGAAAAGCGACAGGAAGAGGAGGAAGGAGAGTGGAGGATGAAAGAGGAATGGAGGACACTGAGATCTGCCTCATCAGTTTAGTAATTCTGCCTGACAGGAAGCAAATTTATAGGCTTAAAACAGAAACAGACACACGAGGACATGCATAACTTTAAAAATACTCTCATATGGACAAGTGAAATATATTCCAGCATGTGCAACAATCCCTACTTAAAGAACCTGAAGGCTTTAGGAGGCAAACAAATGATCTCAGCAGTGATGAAGTATATCTAGAGAATTATGGCGTGTGTGTGTGTGTGTGTGTGTGTGTGTGTGTGTGTGTGTGTGTGTGTGTGTGTGTGTGTGTGTGTGTGTGTGTGTGTGTGTGCAAGCTGTCTAGCATGGAAAGCAGACTAAGGATTTTAGGGTGGGTTTTCTCCACACTAGTGGAGACAAGGCAGTCCAATTCTCCTTATCTTTACTGAGCACACTGCAGTGGGAGTGTGGATGGGAAGAGCCCCAAAACAGGTCTGAGCTTACACCAAGCCACAGTGGGTTTAGTTCAAGTTCTTATGCTATAGTTAGACCACTGTGTACAACACAGACTCATACATAAGAAAGTTTTAGTCCAATGGGCATTTATTTCTGCAGAACTAGTACTTTTACTTTAAGTATATTTTGCTGATAAAACTTTACCGCTGATAACATTTATACCAGTAGTTTTTTTAAATTGCTGTATTAGTACTTTTACTTAAGCTATGTAAAGGATCTGAATACTTGTTCCACCGCTGTACAAAAACTATTTATCTGGGCATGCCTACACATACACACATGCTTTAATGTGTTTTACTTTATGATCTCAGTTTTGAGTTGTGTGTGTGTGTGTGTGTGTGTGTGTGTGTGTGTGTGTGTGTGTGTGTTATAGTAGCCAGAGTATGTCATCAGCGAATGAGTGAATTTATGAGACCATTTGAAACACATGCCAAACTTACAATGAAGCCGAGCTTCTTGTAGTCCCGGGTGTACATGGATTTGCGTTTCTCGATGCTGCCACTGTTGTTGGGCTCACACTCCACGTCGAAGGCAATTCTCCGCAGCTCAAAGATGATGTCCCTCTGAGCCTGCACATGCAGAAAAGAATATTAAAGTGCTGCTCATAAGTCCATCTGCCTATTCTTCCTTTCACCATTTTATAATTTAAGAATGCTTCAGCTTCATCTCGGCTGTCTGGGGTCTTGCAGTGCCCAAGGCAATCTGGCCAACAGCCATGTCTCTCCACTGTTTTTATTACTTGGCCAACCTAAAATAGCCAGGTCAGGCTGAAACTGTCTATTTTTTCCTGAAACAGTTTTCTTGAGTTGCTTGTGCAATAAAGGCTATAGTTAGACATGCATGTTCTGAATGCTTACTATTTTGTCTTGATAATGTCTAATTTTTTTGAGACAATTCTAGTGATATTCTATATTTTTCTTACCGTTAACAAATCCCATAAAAACACCAAAACCAAATCCTACTAAAAAGTATTGTTGGTGCAGCAAAAGCCTGATATATCTTATTCCTCTGTGCCATAGAGCTCCATTCTTGTCCAAAAGCCACACTGTTGCACTGGGTGACATGTTCCTTCATTATGATGAACATGGGGCACTGCAGGTTATTTTGAGTCAATCCCACATACTCCGTCTTGCTGTCAAAAATTCTCACAAAAGCACAAAATGTGTATCAACACGCAGCTAAAAATAGTCCCCAACAAATACACAATTTCCTCCTATTTGACTGAGGTTTGCAGAAAAACACCAGTGCCCAGCTGTTTCAGGAAATTAATCAGCCTTTTCATAAAAAAAGAAGAAATAAAACTATATTTTTGTGTTAAAAAAGTCTTGCGAGACGGACTGACTAAAGTATTGGTTGGTAAATAGGATTTGTTGACAATAACAGATCCATTTGTCACCCATTCCAATCTACGTCATTCACAGTCCCCCACCTGGTCTTGGGGATCCATCTTGGTCATCATGCGGTCCTCCAGCAGGTTAAAGGTGAGCACCTGTAGGACGTACAGCTGGTGGGCCATCTCATCGTTGATGGGTGTGGGGCTCCGAATCACATTCTACACGGCGTGGAGGACAAACAGAGGAGGATGAGGAAGGAGGGGGAGATAGAAGAGCAGGGGAGAGTAAGACAGAGAGGGGAGCAGAGATGTTAGATGTGCAAAGGAAAGGCGAAGGTGAGAGAACGGGTTTTGGGGTCAGAAAGACAAGACATGGATTTTGAAAGTACGAGATAACAAAGGAGAATAAGAGGATTTGGGAGTGAACCACGAGGATTAGAAAGAACAAGTCAGATGAGGGAACAGGAGAGGGGGGAAATGAGATTTAACACAAGGCAGAGGATGAAAGAGAGAAAAGGGAACAGGTGTGAGACAGTAAGTACAGTAGATAATAACCAACGACGTTAGACAGAGGCAAAAGTGTCAAGTGTCATTATCCTTTCTGATATCACACTGGTGCAGAGGCATGAAGCCAAACAGATATAAAGACAGACAGAGAAGGAAACACAGAGAGGGATACACTGGAGAAGTAAAGAGGAGAAGGGCATGGTTAGACTTACACTGAGAATGATGGAGCGCAGCTGTTTCTGGGCAAGAATATGGGCCATCTCCTATAGAGGGAGAAAGAAAAGGAAGGAGAAAAAGAGATAGAAAGACAGAATTTGAAAGAGCAGAGAGAGACCAAGGGAGAGAGTAAGAAGATAAGACACAATATACCAACAACATTTTTTTTTAATTTTAGGGTTTCTATATTGAAATGAGAAATGAATGCGGGCAAAATAAACAAAAAATGACCGGCCATAGAAAATAAGAAAGCCATCCCAAAGAAGAACTTAATCTTAAAACGGAATACTAAATGCCCTAACCAATGCCTTCTACAGTGCATACTACAAAGTGTGCTAATCAAGGGTGCACTTACTGTCAGGGGTCTATTTAGGATGTCCACAATGTGCTCATCAAACTACCATATCGTGTGCAGTGAGGAAAAAGTCAGAGACAGAGAGGGTGAGTGAGTGAATGTGGAAAAAGACAGTCTGAGAGGTTAAAAAAAAAATTCTGTCAGTGGTGCAGCTTGTGGAGAAGGAGAGGGGAGAGGCAATTGAGTCAGCAGAACAGTGGGAGACTGGGGGATCATAATAATAGCTTTACTGATTGTTGAGCCCTTACCCCAAACGCACGCACGCAAGCACACACACACACACACACGCACCACACTTGAAAACACACAAACTGAGAACCAATAGTGTCATTAGGCCCTTGAATGTTTTAAATGTGTCATCTCTGATTGATCTGGGTATAAAAGGACATGAAATGATGATCAGGTACAGCACCATAACATCACATCATAAAAGTGGCTCTCTGCAGAAATGAAACTGTCTGCTATAAATGTATATTACCACACATGCCTGCACCTGAGCAAAAGGAGACATTATTCGCTTATCACCTAAAACAACACAATTAGGTGGCTTAAAAATGGCTGCCAACTAACTGCATGAATCTGATTTGAGCAGACCCTTGCCAAATTGTCAAAATTTGACCTCGGCCAAAAAAAAAAAGAAGAATCACGGCAACATCTAAGTGTGCTACAATCTGTATGCAGTCTTTGCATGCTGCATAGGAGAAAAGCTGTGGGTTAGCATAATTCATTATTAATGTCAAAGCACATCGCTGGACTCTATTGTGCTGATTCAAGGGATCATGTGATTAGCTACAGGGCAAAGCGTGACATACTGTAGGTGACAGAGTGAAGGAGAGAGATGAGTGGAGAAAAGAGAACATGGTTGACAAAATATGTCACTTCTGCTGAGAGGAATGGAGAGAAGGGGAATGAGGGGGTTTGTTGGGCTTTTACACTTGCTTAAATCAATACTGTTGTACTAGATTTTACCGTTACGCTAAACTGGAAACGGATAATACTTTACTTTATTCTTTATTCAGGACACAACAAAATGGTCCATAGCACAATACAAAACATAGCAAAAGACAGACAAATACAAGACAAAACACATACAATAAGAAATGACTACAACAGTCAGAGTTCCACAATACACAAAAAGAGGGTTCATATATTAGCGTATAGACTAAAACGCCAATGGTTCCACAATCTCGAAGTGAACCTAACCGCACCCATTGGAGGGTTCACTAGTGTTGCAATTGTGCTGTTGAATGACTCAGTTAGTCTACACATACATCTGTACATGAGATTCTGAGTACAGCAGGACAGGTGGAGATATCAACACTTACAAACATTTGGCTTGCACTGTTCCATCGTGGCATTTTAAGCAGCAGCCTCATGCCATCATTAAATGCCACATTGAGTTTCTGCATACTTCTATTTTATAGCGCCGCCACAAGTGGGCAGTATACATTGGGGTGCAAAAAGCTTTAAAAAGTGTGGTCTTCACAGACAATGAACACATACTAAATTTGTGATTCAGCATATTAGCTTGTGCATACATCATACAGTACTGTCTGTGAATGTCCCTATCATCAGACAGGTCATCAGATATATATATATATATATATATATATATATATATATATATATATATATATATATATATATATATATATATATATATTGTTTTAATATATATATATATATATATATTGTTTTAATATATATATATATATATATATATATATATATATATATAGTATTTGACCTCATCACACACTTTAAAGACAGTACCAGACAGAGAGGAAGGAGGAAATGACAGTGTATTGTCCTCCCTGCCTCTATCAATCATAATATTACTCTTCTTAGAATTGTACTTAATGTCAAAGTCTGAGCCATATTGGGAGCAGACCTTCGTAACTGTTGAAGGCCAGCACTATATCGACAAAGAATCACCAGATCATCTACGTACATCAGGTGGTTGATAATGGTGTTCCCAACCATACAGCCTGTTCCACAGTTGTTTAGCAGCTTTGATAGATCATCCATATAAATATTAAAAAGAAAGGGAGATAAAATGCTTCCCTGCCTAACTACATTGTGTACATTGAATGGGGCAGACATAGAGTTACCCCATTTCACATACACTGACTGATGAGCATAACAAAAAGCCAATATTCTCACAAGATATTTGGGTACCCCTCTGTTGTGCAATTTGTAGAATAGCTTCTCATGATTTACACAATCAAAGGCTTTAGAGGCATCAATAAAACACATACAAATTGTGGAATTATGCCTGTTATACAAATCTAGGACCTCCTTTTAAGGCAAAAATACACATATCCGTGCCATGTTTAGGTTTGAAGCCAAACTGGTTATCAGAGGTCAGGACAAACTGTTAACTGTTCCAGCCTATTCAGTATAGTCCTCTCCAAGACCTTGGATAAAATACTGGCCAGAGCTATTAGGCCAGTAATTATCCAAGCTGTTAATTTTGCCAGCTTTGTCTTTGATGATAGGCACTAATGTGACAGATAAAATAGAATCAGGTACAATAACATGGACCAACAACCCAGTAAAACAAATAGCAATTAGAGGAAATTGTTTTCTACTCGCAAGTTTTAAATGCTCCGCAGATATCTTATCCATACCACATACCTTATTATCTTATAGCATCATAATTGCATCATATATTTCTTGAGGGAAAACAGTCACATCTTCATAACTATCAATGTTACCCAGTGTAAAGGAATTACTTTTAACACAGTTTAACAGCTCATAATGTTTCTGCCACAACTGAGTCATTTTCTCTGAGCCGCTGACACCGTCAATGTTCGTTGGTAACGATGTTTCACAGTTATTCATTCTTTTGATTTCTTTCCAGAAATTAATAATAAACACATGACACAAAAATAAACAAAAAGTACACTGTTACAGTACAAAATGCTGGTGGGTTCACATGTGAATGCACCATTTAAAGCTCACTCCACCATGGAAATGATGTACAGTACAGTATATGCAGTAAGTGCCGTGTGTGCACACTGCAGCCTCACCTGTCTCTTCTCCTCAGGAGCTTTGAGGAAGAGAGCATTGATGACAGCAATAGTGTAGGTCTGAATGTCTTGATCAGTCCTGGAATTACAAAAATATTACACAAGAATATTAACTATACGTATACCGTAAGTAGTACATTATCGCCTACCCAGGTTGTTTGGAATGCATTTATCACTGTGTCATTTATAGCTTAAAAAAATGAATCAACAAATTTAGTCTTCATACATACAGCCTACTGATCCACTTACCCTTGAAGATGTGGGATGAGCTGCCCGATGGTGATCTCTTGCGCCACCTTGTGGTAAAGATCCTGACTGTTGAGCACCATGGACTCCAGGATGGCCAGGGACCGCTGCAGCACTGCTGTGTCCATGGCCGACTTGTTCACGTAGCTGGCGATCTGCAGGAAGAACAGAGCAGGGGAGATAAAGAATCTGCAGAAAAAACTAAATAATGTATAAGATGTAATGCTTTAAAGAGATCAATAAAAAGTAATGGAGGACATCTAAAAAAACCTTCCTTTTGGCACCTGGGAATATAAATTTAAGACAAAACTGCTTTTACTTAGTTGTTGTCACGTTCCATATACAGTAGAAGCTAATTAGGTAAATATATGTTTGCAAAAAAGTGACCTGCACATTATTTTGTAGCTTTTATTTCCCTAGGATCATCACTTAACTATTTTGAAACATTAAGAACAGCCGCTGGTTGGCTTAATGATTGTATCAGGAGAAAATACTTAACTTACAGCCATGTATTTATCTCAGAGGCCCTCAAAGACATTATGTGACTGAGAAATCTAAACTTTTCCAACAAATATACAGTATAACAGCAGGATTATAAATGTAAGTCCCCCTTAAATCCCTGCCCTGTTAAATGGGACATTTTCTTGGCTGACCTTCTTGATGAAGGCCACAGAGAAAGTGTCCCAGGAGACGATGCCGTGGTCCATCAGCTCCACAAAGGCCGTCAGAGTGAAGGACAGCAGGTCGCCAAAACTACAGGACAACACACACACAGAGACACACATAGACCATAGGAAACTTCTCTCCAGCAGATGGCTTGGAGCAGTGCATAGCTGCAAAGCCCAGATGGCTTGGAACAGAACGAGGAATGAGCGGTCAGCAGAGACACAGAGACAGAGAGAGGTGGTGGAGTGGAGGAGGAGAGGGAAAAAGGAACATAAGAACACAAGATCAATGCTTCAACCAGGCTTGCTGAAAAAAGAACTGAGAGAGGGAAAAAATGGGAAAGAGGTTTGCGATGCAATGCAGACAGACTGGCCATCAAGAAACAGCAGGGGCCGTCAGAAGGCCAGCAGGAGCCGGGCAGCACAGAGCGGCGTTCAATCAGGACCAGAAAGCTACATAATAGAGTGAAGTCATGCAGTTACACAAATATCAGGAGGAATAAATCACTCAGCAAGAGTCACAGGAGGCAAAAGCAGGGAACACATTAAACAGCTGTTATATCCAAGATATATTACTGCTGGAAGTACTTAATGAGAAATTTAGAAATCATCATCAGATATTTAAGTTCTAACTTGCTCATAACTTATAGTAGACCTTCAGATGCTTTATGGCTTCACCAATAGATTTTACAATAGTGATCTCTACTGCTTAAGATTGGTATTGCAGAACCACCCAGCAAGCTTTAGTTGGTTCATCCTTTATGCACCATTTATGGTATACCGTTGTACTTGCATTGTGTCAAGGTGATATCAAAATATACAAAACCTATGGTGCATAAATCTTAAATCTAAACTTATACTGAGAAAGCAATAATCTCATAGTTTTAATTCTGTAGTCAGTTTGCAGAGCTTAAAAACCATGAAATTCAGCAAAGGAGAACAAATTGAAAGAAAAAGAAATAGGCTTTCAGGACACAAATATTCCTACAGTGGATCAAGAGAGAGCATCATGTGTCAGTGTTGCTGCATGGTAGGTGATTAGTGAACAGTTAAATGGGCAATTAGTAACCCACAGGACGAAAATACTTTTGCAGATGGTACTGGGCATTTTTTTATGACATACTGTGTGCTACATGAAATCGTAGACATTACAGGATAGATTAGATAGAGTAAAGAAAATCTTGTTGATGGATAGATGATGTTCCTGTGGCGAAAGAGGCTATTGGCTAATAATGTTCAAGTGAAAGTTAGAAAAGAAGCTGAATAACCCCTCACAGTGAGCCCACAGACAGACTAACCCCTTAGCCTGAGCAGCACTATTTAAGAACACCAAGATTAATTCAGGGAGACTTGTAGTAGAACTAATAATATGTGTTGTGGCACTAAACCATAATGGAAAACAGCAATTGCTTTTAATTAAGGTCTTATTTCATTGGGTTTTTAGAATAAAATCTTGGCTTTCTTTCAGTCTGTGTTTAAGAATTAGGAAGTCGTAGTTGCCCAAAACCACATGCAAAAAATGAAAGTGCCACACCAATTTCTAAATGGAAGCCTAAAAGTGGCAATGTACATGTATATAACTTCCCATAAGTCACTGGGGCTAGAGTCTTAATCATGCAGACTCGGCCAGCAGGTTAGGAAGAGCACAGAGCCAATGACGTTACCCGGCCGGGGGAAAGGGGAGGGGCTTACCAGGGCTTCATTATCTTCTGTAGTTTCTGATAGCGTCTGCAAAGATTTAAGAAACTTTGGTGTCAAAGGTTGGAAACAAACCAGCACAGAGCAGGGAACAACACACATAACAATCTGGTGTCAACTTAATGTCACTGAAAGAAGAGACCAGACTCCAAGCAAGTCCAATCTATTACACAACATAAAAATGATATATTATTGTATAAAATCAGACACAAGCTAACTGAAATTAAATGATATGTTTCATTCAACATAAACTTTCATACACTGACCTACAGTGAATACATTTTACCAGTAATCCTACTAAGACAATAAAAGCATGCCAAGCAGAAACACACAGCAAGCTTGGGTAGAGATGACAATGCACAGAAATGATTCATTGTCGTTGGGAATATTTCTTCAGTAGGAAGTCGTTCCGATAAAAACAAAAAAAAAAAAAAAAACAGCCAGTAGCAAGGACACAATTTCTTGAAACTTCTGCTCAATATTTTAAATGTGATTTTTGTGCATTCACCTCCATTGTATTGGGCTGGCGACAAACCTCTCAGAGACAAACCTATCAAAACCTGTGCAAATACAACCAAAACTGCCTGCTTGGATATGTATCGCTAGAGGTAACTAAAGTCTCTCTTCCCATCTTTTTGAAAGTAACAACACCTCTTAATAATAAGCTGGCTAAAGTTGCACTGTACATTCTGAACACCGACTGAGTCCAACCACATTAGAGGTTCCATGTTTTAGTCAGTAGAGGGCGATATCTGCCTTTCACTAGTGGTGCCAGTGTTGGTAACAGCAGCAGTCTGCCAACTTATTTCCACATGAATCCAATACAACATCTCTGGCAGACGCATTAGATCACAGCACCGCTCTGCCCTCGAGAATCTCCAGCACTGAGCCTCTTGAATAATTACAGTTCACCAAGTTAGTTGGCAGGCATACTAATGAGTGTGTGTTTGTTTTGTGTGTGTGTCAGACACTGATACCTATCTGCGTGGCTGTGTATCATTAGCTCCTTCTGTTGAGATGGAAAAGAAGCAGAGCCACTTGCTCTCTTGCTAACACACACACACACACACACACACACACACACACACACACACACACACACACACACACACACACACACACACACACACACACACACACACACACACACACACACACACACACACACACACACACACACACACACACACACACACACACAGTCCACTCTCAAACTCTCCAGTGCTGAATAACTGATGTGATGGTAATCTACATAAAAACATATTTAATGAAAGAGCCAGAAGCAGAGTGGAGTCAACATCAGTGCTGCTGTGATGGCTCCAAGCAGTGAGATCAAACAAGGGTCAAATATTTGCTAATTTCAACATTATATGTAAAAAAGGAGAAGAGGTTTCAATGATTTCCTATCAAAAAGTTAAAGTGAGCGTAATGCTGGAAGCCCTGCTCTCTCATACCCTGAAATAGGAGATCATTATTGTAAGTGGTTTCTGCTGAAGAGAAGACATTAAATATCTAACCGGAATGTGACCCTTCGTGTACAAAACAATCCGGAGCACGAAAGGAGAAATCTTTTAGCGTAAGAAAGGTTTGTTTAATTTAGGAATCCTATCCAGCACAAATAATGTTTGAAATGCTTTGCAGAGTTCCTTGTAAGTGTCCATCAGTGTGTGCTAGTGTCTCGTACTCAAGTGTTTGGGTTTTTACTGTGCCTTTCGTAAGAGGATATTTGACCTTGGGTGCATTTACAACATAAGTGTGTAAGTGGAGCCAACTCCTTATGCAAGCAAACAATTCTTCAGTCTGTCTTTTCTCTCGCTGGATAAAAAGGGATGAATAATGAGAGTTGCATGAGGCAGAAAACGAGAGCTTCCCGGACGGCTGGCTGCTGCTGCCCTCCCTGTCAGTTTGCACCGTATGTCTGCTTGTGTGCATGTGTTAGCACTCCTACAGCGACTTTCCTCTGGGTTTTTTACTCTGGCCGGAGCCTTGCACTCACACAGTATGCTACTTGAACGCAAACACACACACTTCCCACTGGCTGAGAAATTCCACCTCAGCGAAAATGTCCACGCTTTTAACCTTCAGTTGAGACGGTCTCCAGGGCTCCGCACACATGCGCGCACGCACGCACGCGCACGCACACACACACGCACAGAGTTTTAGGATGTGCTGAACAGGAAGAAACCAGCGGAGAGCTCTTATCTCAGTTGTGTGTAATATCATTATCATGGTCAAAAAAAGCAAAAAGGAGCCCCTGGGCATGTTCTTCTCTTCTCAGCTTTTGGATGAGACCTTTAGAGTGTTTTACAGGACTACGGCCTAGCTGTGGATCCTGCACAGATAGCCTCTTTAGCTATGTCGCAGGCTCAGCCGGATGTAGCCGAAGTAGACGTCTTCAAAGATTGTAACCACAGAGATATTACATGGAGACAGAAGGAATTGTGATTGGTCAGGTCAGGCTCCTTGTGTTTTTATCCTATAACTTTCTAAGCCCGGTAGATATTGTTGATAGGGAAGACAACATCAAGCAAGTTCAAGAAAGGCTCAGTAATTTTCTCCTGTTCAGCATGAAAGACATTTTTTATATTCAACAAAGATATGTATTTGTAAGGTAGGGAAAGAGCAGATTACCTTTGCTATCAGTGATTGCATGGCAGCAGTTTGCTTTTCATTCGCGAGACAAGACAAACATTTCCATTATCACTCTATGTCACAAGGTGAATGTAAGAATGGAAACAAAATGACTTCAGGAACATGGCCTGATAATGACACATTGTTGCTGTGGTGCCCTAAAGTATGCTGAATTACAATAAATTCCCAAACCAAAGGCATCTGCAGTGGGCCAGCTGTAACTCCTGATGCCAAACCATAAATCCAGCTTAATACGATGATTTTAGGAGTGTTACTAAACTGAGGGCAGGTCAGTCAGCTGCGTTGAACTTAAATAATCAGACTGCACAGTGCAACTTCAAAAACTGAACTCAGATACTCTAAAAACTCCACCTGATAACTAAGAGCTAGACATTCATTGCTCAAACCCACAATCGACTTAAGTCAGGTCAGATCAAACACCTTGAGCTGAGTATATTAAACACGGGGAATCTATACACTTTCAATCTACTACGGTTCCCTATCATACCATATAATATTCATATAAAATTCATCACACAAAGAGAAATGAGAAGTTGTGTGAGGGGAGGAAAATACTGCAGCGATGGAGAAAATCCAAAACAACAAAAGAGATGGACGGACAATTGACTTACTCAGTCCCACTCTCCACCATCTGAGTGAGCAGGGAGATGCCATCTAGGTTGATGAATTCTTGGGCGAAAGTGATGTCCCTTGACGCGTTGGCCAGGTCCTTCAGAGACTCCAGCTTGGCATCCATGCTGGACGACTGGATCCGTTCATGAAGCTGGACTGCAGTCTGGTACTAGAATGGAAAGAGGTGAGGAGGATGGAAAATAATCAATAAAGAAATGCCTTGGGATAATAAAAATAAAAAGTTTTCTCTCTCTGCATCCACAATGATCAGCGTGTTTAGGAAATTTTGCAAAGAAATAAAACGTACAGGAGAAGTGGTCAAGCGCAGGATTGATCCATTCTTAATGTCATTGCGATTCTGTGGAGATTTATAAAGATAAAAGAAGAAGTTAGTGAGCACTTGAGGCACATTTGTACCCTGGAAACTCCTGCTGCCTGGAAGTTAAAAAACAAAACAAATAACCAAACCTTTTCTGTGATGTAGAAATTTGTGGCATCAGCAATCTGTAGAGCAAAATTTTCATGGTTCCCCAAGGACCACCTAAAAGCCATTGGATGGAAAGAGGAAAAAAAACCTTGCATAAGTGGTACTAAAACATCTTGTGTAAAATACAGCTATTATGATTTAAGTATGGAGATTGAGAAAGAAGGCTTCTGCAAGAAGCCGTAGGAGAATTATTTTCAAATCCGAAAGCATGCAGACACACTTAAAAAAAGACAATGCAGACTTACCCTTCACACACTTCTTTAATGATGGCGGAGAGAGGCTTTTTCTGTGGAGAAAGGCAAAACTACATTTAGTCCACAGTCCAGTTTTCCTGAAACAGTAGTCAACTCTGAGTGAGCTGCAATTATTTTACATTACAGGACTGGCACAATGAAAGGCTGTTCTTCAGGAGCCTGTATTTAACTGTCCGACTGCTGATGTGGGATCACTGATTATGTCTGTTGCACCATTTCATTCAGTATTATTGCATGTGAAACTGCTTCCAGATGAGCAGCTGTAATATTGTGGTGGAAAGTAACCAAGTAGCTTTACTCAAGTACTGTTCTACAATAAGTTAGAGGTACTGTTACTTTTCTTGGCTACTCTACACTATTAGGAAATACTGTACTTTTTACTCCATTGTAAGGATTTGGTATTAGAGGATGGATACCCGACCCGAGGCCGATAGGCCGGGCCGGGTTAGGACAGATATTTAGAAATGATGTTCGGGTTCGGGTCGGACTCGGTCACATCAGCATGATAAGGCATTGAACATTTTAAATTTAAAACAGCTTATTATTCAACTTAGCTTGGGCCATTTTTGGTGGGGGACTTTTGTCTGCTGCTTTTGTGTCAACGTTAATTTTACTTCGCTGGGGACACTCGTGTTGATTTGAATTTCATTAAGAGACCTAGGTCCACAGAACCTCTTATGTGAATTTTTGGATTTTGTTCTATTAGCTAGTTTTTGGTAGGCCTATGTTAATTTAATTTCTTGTGCGCCCCTGTGTTAACGTGCGCTTGTTGCCCTGTGTGCGCTCTGCACTGATGTGCTCATCTGTTGACATTTCCGAATGCCTTCCTACAGTTGCTTAATAAAAGCGGGCTTTCCACACAAACAAACGTACTGTACATATGTCCTTAGTATGAGAAAAAAAAATTAGATTTTAACTGTGTCAGGCTCGGGTCGGGCTCGGACATAAATATCTTAATGCCTGTCAGGCTCCGGTTCGGTTACTGCTCTGTCTGGCACGCGGAACGTGCTCAGACAGAAAAATGCGGCCCGATCCACACTCTATTTGGTATATATAGTTACAAGTTACATAAAAAAAAACATGCTCAGTTTCTAGAATATGATGTCTTTTTATTGATTAAACTATGGTAAGGCTGGTTATTGTTTAAACATTTTCCATATCTGTTCTAATACTGTATGTATTCGAGTTTGGATACATTTTTTGATGCCTCATTTTGTGGAACATAATGACGCCTTTTTTAATTAACCTTTTTCTTCCTTAATTTTTAATAAAATATGCCAAACTTCTCAATGCCTCAGTGCACTTTCAGTTGCATTATGGAAAATCCTTAATTGACCCGTACTTGAGACTTAAAGTCAGGATAGTCTGCCTCTGCTGCTCCAATTCTGAACATTGTTTTATTTTATTATTATTTTTTAATTCTGTCTTCTGTGAGTCTCCCAGCTTTATCAACTAAAGTATTCTGTAGCTACTTCTACTCAAGTAAAAGATCTGAACAAAAGACTTCAGCCAGAGTCTTATCCACCACTTGATGTTTAGAGCCAAGAGAGTGTTTAAAAGATGGGTCTCTTTTTCATACTGTGCCAAATATAAGCTTTTTTCAGCTTTTATGTGATTGACACACAATTTAGTGAGCGTCTGTATACAGTCACAATGTACAAAGCATTGTGAGAGGCTGCTTCAAATTGCCAAATAGTGATGAAGATTTACAGGAGAAGATAATGGTGGCAGGATGATGGGCGTACAGTATATGACAGGGAAAGAAAGGGAGAGACGTGACAGAAGAAGAGGGCAGGCTTTTATGTGAACAGAAGAGGAGTGAGGAGTACGCAAAAAGTGAGGAGTACGCAAACTAAATAATATGGAGCGAAAACAACAGCAAACAGCACGGGGGAGAGTGAATGATAATAGTGAGAGAGAGCAGGAGAGTGGTTGTTGAACAGAGAGAATGAGGGATTGGAGGGAAATTAAGAGCTTGCAAAGTACAGTACATATGTTTTAACTAGATATCTGCTTGCTCGCAGCTCTTTTCATCCTCAGGCTCTCTAGGACCTACAGTGAAAACAAAAGTACTCTACACTACTACAGGGTATCTTTGGGTTTAAATTAGCAATTTTAGCACATTTTATTGTTACCTGGAACTGAAGTTAAGCCAAAAATTTTTTTTGACAAATTAAAAACAAAAACAATGTATCGGTATGTCCTGTACCCTCCTCTGACAATAAAATATTGATAAAGAATCAAAATTACGCAATAATATGCAACATGTAAGAACGTGACTACTACTTAAATAATTCAGGTAGAAATACTGAACATCCAGGCAAATGTTCAGTATTTCTTAGTTCCACTGTGAATGTTTTATGAGCAAATTATTAATATGCTCAATCATAAAAGAAATGGTTATGGTTTGGAATATTTTAAAAGACATTAAATAAATTGTGCATTGCATGGAGCGATTTCCTCTCTCATACACAATCAAAGCTTTTTCCAGTTGTTGTATTATTAATAAACTAAATACATTTTGATTTGTGGCTATTTAAATAATATAAAAAGGTAATAATATAGTACCACGTGTGCAAAACATTTTATGACTTGCAATAAGTAAAAATGGTACTTTGAGTATTTGATGTCTAGCCTCTGTATTACCAAACCTTAGATCTAAATAATTACTGTCTGATCAGGTATTTGATTAGGTTCTACAGTTAGACTTACCCTTAGTAGCAGGTGGTTGATGTTTTCTTCATTTTGAGAGGTTAC
This sequence comes from Perca fluviatilis, assembly GCF_010015445.1. Lineage (NCBI taxonomy): Eukaryota > Metazoa > Chordata > Actinopteri > Perciformes > Percidae > Perca > Perca fluviatilis. The sequence goes on along the minus strand of NC_053124.1, from coordinate 16,522,338 downwards.
CTTACATCTGAATTGTATCTCTACAGAGATTTAGCTTGTTTAATATACAACAACTCTTTTCTCCTCTCCTCTTCTAATGGCCTTCATCTGCTCCTTTTATATTACCTATGAGCTCTGAACACATTTTGCTTTTGCCCACCCTTTCATCATCCAGGACTTACAACACCTCCACTATCCCATCTACTCTTCCCCTACTCCATCACATTTCCCTGTCTGAACTCCCACCCCATCCTCATCTCCCTTACTCTTAGCTCCACTAAAATGTACGACTGTAATCAAGTAAGGACTATTTACCTTTGTGTATTGGCATTAGGGTGAAAGGCTAAGCTGTAGTCTACAGTATGATAAAAAAAATAAAAAAAATCTAATGTTTAGTGATTCTATACCGTCTGTGAGCTCTTGGGCTCCAGTTATCTGACTCCTTTCTAACTGGGAGGATAAAAAGTGCCATCTCTTTCTTTCCATTACTACACACAAGGATCTATTTAGTTGCATCTTTAGTTGCATCTTTTTCCACTTCTTAAACATTTTTATTTTTCTGCTATTCTAGAGTCATTATGTGTGCATAATTAAACATTTCCCCTAAAAGGCCATTAAAATGGATTCATTCTTATTTTGGGTTTCTTACACATTTTGTCCCTGTCTGATTTACTACCACATTCAACTCTGGTTGTAACACAATTTATTTGTTATGGATGATTCTGATTTGCACTGTAGTGTATATCAACAAATCAACAAATCATACATTTGCAATCTATAGTTATGAAAAAGAAGTATATTACAAATTTAAAAAAAAACATGTTAAAAGATGGCATGCACAAGATTTTCCTTTTTTATTTGTAATATACTTCTTTTGTGTGCATTGGATTATATAGATTATATCATATAATCTATATAATCCAATGCACACCTGTAAGAAAAGTGCATAGGAAAATGAAATCTTGAAAAACTCACAAACACTGTGAGCACAAAATTGATTAAAGCTGCTAAAACCAATGGTTTTAATATTAACAACGTATGGTGATAACCCACAGATAATTATCACCGAACTCTGCAAGTCCCCTCAGCTCTACACAGAATTTCAGATCATCCTTTGCATTCATCCTTTATTGTTTTGATTCACTCTCAGCGCTCCCAACATTGTCGTCCGGCTGCAATGAAAAATCTCTGATAAACCCACTATACACTACCTGCTCAGAACCAAATAGCATACAGATAAAGTTAGCGACTAGCTGGTGAACATAGTGGAGTTGGTGGAGAACAAAATAGAGCTATAGGAGAGTGTAGAATCGACTTCTATTCATGAGGTGGCTACAGACAAAACATTACATGAAGGATAATGTTGCTCTGTAACTGCTGGATGTGTAAATAAGCAACTATTTGCCAAGAAGTTTGCCATACAATAGGGGTATTGTGTTTATAGCTTGTTACCGCTGAGTTGCCAAAAAAAAAAATCAGTTAATGCAGGTTTAAAGAAGCTATGTTTTCATCATAGACCTTTGTTGTGCATGGCACAGATATTTCTATACCATCACCATTGTTTTTAACATAGGTTTAAGATCTATTTAGTTTTATACTGCCTCACACCATACTGTATAAAATACAATCACAGTTTGTTTCCCTTTAGTCTCACTTAAATTATCCTGCTCGTTTCCAAAACGTATTTTCTACCTGCAGACATCAACAGCCCTTCCACCTTGTCCTTCCCCTGATTTCTATTACATTTCTAACAAACAAGAACAATAAAATGCTTTTTACAATTGCCTGCACTTGTACCAATTCCCCAGCGTTCCAACACAAATGTCAGACTTTTGTGCCTATGGAGGCATTGAAGGTATTTGGAGAGATACAGCAATAAATCAATGATTTGTGCACACACAAACACGCACACTACCTAAACAACCTTCTAAAATCACAGTGCAAAGGATCAAAAATCTGAAAAAAAGCATATGAATCCCCATACAAATTGATAAAAGTACACACACACACACACACACACACACACACACACACACACAATAGTAACAAGTATGCATGGTGCCACACAAACACACCCACGCACAATTTCACTTATGCAGAGTACCCACGTAAACAACAAAAAAATACACGCACAAATTTGCATCCATCCATACACACACACACACACACACACACACACACACACACACACACACACACACACACACACACACACACACACACACACACACACACACACACACACACACACACACACACACACACACACACACACACACACACACACACACACTTTCTCTGGGTCTCAAGACAGCGTGAGCAGCTGAAGCCCACTCCCCATTGCATGAGTCAGACAGCCATATGCTGCTGCAGGGCCTATTGTACAGAGGAGATGCAGAGGGAGGAAGAAGAGGTGGGGGCTGATGGTGGAGGACAAGAGAGGAGGAGGCACAGTGCAAGTTTCACTGTTGTAACAAAAGACAGGGAGTGTGATAGAAAGAAAAATCAGTATGGTAGTACTCTAAAAGAGACACACAGACACACACAATGTGTAATCAATGAACGTAACAGTAAACATGTCATTCCCCCCACACGAGGTAGGCACTGTTTGGGCTAATTATTTCATTAGCATGTCATCCGATGTGACACTGATGATCGCTGACACACAGTATGGCCTTTTTCTGTGGATTCATATTTGAAGCCACTGATCAGGCAATCAACTTCATGATTTTGACATGAGAGATTGCATTAGTTTCCACAAAAAAAAAAAAAAACACTGGTATTGTTAAAAATCCACCATTTTGACCATGATTTACATCAACCACATTAAGAAAATATGTCTTTTTTTTATTATCAAATCCATATTCAGTATCAAATACATATTAATAACTTCAGATAATAAAACTACATATCTTTGCGCTCAGACACCTACCTGGTCTATCTCCATGAGCTTGGGGAAAGCCCCCGGCCACTCAATGGCCACCTTGACGATGTCTGCTGGCGGCGGCATGGCTGAAGGGGGGGTTGGGTGGTGTGGGTCTCGCTGCCTCACACCTCTGTCACTACTACTGGAGGTAGCTCATCCAAACCTGCAAGACAAGAGTGAAGAGAAGGAGAGGATGGAAAGAGTGATGAAGTAAAACAGAAGTGGATGGAAAATAAAAAAAAGAAGAAGAGAGGAACAAGAGAGAAAATGGGGGACATTAGTCAAGAACCAGGTCTTTTTATTTGAGTTAGTTTGTTGCATTAGCATCCTCTAAATTCAAAGAATATTATGTATGACTATGAATGAAGGTCAACAAGGGAAGTGCTGAAAAATACACAAGACGGGAATACAGCGCAGCACTCTGGAGACTCACTCTGGTGAATTCATGTTGGCTGTAGAAGCTACTGAACAGCTCATAGCCTCACACCACTTTTCATACAACATTAAGGAAATTAGTCAATTGATCTACTTACACCAGTTTACTGTTATTTGTGCAGACACACTCAAAGTATACACACTGGCCCCTTATATTCGCATAACCATCTGAGGTCAGGTTCCCCAGCTGCAATGCATAAGGGTCAATCATCAGTGCTAGTATATAAACCACACATGCATTACTTGCCATCTCTAGTCATTAGCCCACGGCTAGAACACGCTGCCCTGTCTGAGTCATGGTTGACCTTAAAAACTAAGCACATCATGCTCATTCCTGCAAATACTAGTGCTTAAAATCATATTCAAATACACACTTTAACTTTTAAACACCCACTTATACAAACTAAAGCAAACAAACAGATTCTATTTGTCCTCTGAGATGACTTTTTTACCAGCAGCAACCTAATTTAATTTGCAGTTGTTGACACAAAGAACATTAGGACATGCCGGTGGGGCAGATACACTCAAGAGCTTAATTCAAATCAAAGTTTAACTGCAAATGAGGTCACAGCAGGTAAGTGAATTAAAAAGTTAGTTTTTTTTTTTTTTTAAGAATTACTTTACTGGGATCTTGCCTAAGTTAAGTCATTTAAAAAAACAACCATCCAGCAGCAATTTGCTATGACTTCCAGAGTGAAGTACGCGACTCCTTTTAGACATTTTCACATTAATAAAAGTGCAAGAGTCCAACTAATTGCCGTTTGAGAGATAAAGCAGCTCCAGAAGTGATGTAGCAGCACTTTAGCCACAATTGCCGGTAAGCGCGCAGGACAGCAACAGGTTACCAGTACAGTACAGAGCTTCTCCTCTGCCAAATTCCACTAGCTAAAAGGAGCATTCCTCCAATTTTACACATAAGGTCAGTTTACTCATCATGGGGAGCACAGCATTTGGAAATGTGGTTCTGTATGTGCACTATCAATTAAATTACTCAGGTGACATCACCTGGCTATCTTGGCTTGGGTTTGGAGTAAAGCCTAACTGATAAATTGGCCAGACTGATATATCTGCGGTTATAAGCATATCCCAGATATATCGTATGGTGTACAGGTCAGGGGAAATGTTGCAGTAAAGAAATGCCCCAAATGTGTTTGAAGTAATTAAGAAAAAGTGCATCCAAGTTTATTTTTCAAATCTAAAATGTCTTGCTGATTATAGTTCTTGGTCAGAACATTTTAATAGTCAAATTTAAACATTTAATAAAATGTGTGTGTGTGTGTGTGTGTGTGTGTGTGTGTGTGTGTGTGTGTGTGTGTGTGTGTGTGTGTGTGTGTGTGTTGGCCCTGTTCATGGTGTGCTGGTGTGTTGAACTGCTGTGTCTCTCAATTACATTTGAGCCCATTTTCAAGGGATTTACTGTGGCTTTCAGCAATGAGATAGAGGTGTGTGTGTGTGTGTGTGTGTGTGTGTGTGTGTGTGTGTGTGTGTGTGTGTGTGTGTGTGTGTGTGTGTGTTTGTGTGTGCGTGTGCGTTTTTAAATAAAGCCTGCTTTACAAAGAGTGTGGTGTTGTGGGTGTTTATCAGGCAGGGAGGGCATTTTAATTATTTCTTGTATGTATTTTAAGTGTCCCCAACTTTATGGTGCAATATTAATGTCTGTCTTTTAAAACAAGATGAGGTAAAATCAGGAGGAAAGATGCTAGGGAAATTAAAAACAGGAGGCAAAGGCAATGGACAGAGAGGGGACACGGAGGGACCAAGTGAAAAAGTGAGATAAAAACATTTGTTTGTCATTTTTCAGTGAGCCACAGGTACTCAGAGACACAAGAAATAAAGACTGCCATGTCTTTCACTGGCCAAAACTGAAATAGCAGACTCTGAATCTGTACTTGCAAACATGTGTACTCTTGTTCATACGCATAGCAACAAGCACACTGACACTGACTCCTCTTTGTGAACACACAAAAACACACACTCAAATATTGGACCTGTAATCCTGGGTGGCCCCTCCCTGGCTTCTGTCCCTCTGCAGAGGACTCCTGTGATATCTGACAGAGGAACAGGCAGCCAGCTTGACCTGAAACCCTGTGGCTTTCTAAAATAAGCCAGTTAGAAGTCTCATGGTGGAAAAACCAGCCAAATCAAAGTCACTCAGGGGGAGCTGGGAAAAGCCACTTCGGTGTGCTTGCAGGGGGTCTAATGAAACCCACAACTGCACAGTTATCAAGTGGACAATATTCCATAAATATCCCTAAAACCAACTGAGGAAGGCATCAATAATGTATCTTCCTAGCCTGTCTAGAAAGCTTGGATCATCCTAGTTCCTGGTTGGGATCCTGTACATATTTAATCTCAATCCATAATGCAAAAAGATTGGCTCGGAGTAATTCCTTTGAGAAAACTGTTGAGCAGAATAGTGCTTGTATATACAGCATGTGTGCATGAACACAGGCAGAATACTGAGTGATGAAATGTCTGTGCACAAACACTGACCAAAATTGTTTTTGTGTGCATGTCTGAAGTCTGTGTGCTACTGTACTGTGCACACAGTACTGTGTAACTATTTGTATGCATGTGCTTGATGAGCAGGTATTAATCTAAAGATAGTTTACGTAATGAGGCTGGCCTGGCGTTGAGTGTGAGTCACCCCGTAATGATCCACATAGCCTTTATTCAAGGGTCTGTTGCCATGGCAGCTGCTGCATCAATAGCTCGAGATGTGGATGCATCTTTCTTTCCAAAGCGCGTGTCATACTCAAGTCACGTTTGTCACAACTTCCCAAATATGACTCACTCCAAACCCTCTGCTTTGAATTTCAACCATTGATAATGACCGAGTATGAAGATTAGAGTGGTTTCTTAATGTATTTTAAATACTTTGTGAGACACTTCAGTTACGTTCAGTGTATGCAGCTGTGTATCGCTCCATTTCCCTTTCCCTCTGCCTCTCCCCTGCAACCTTATGCAGAGAAATATCGCTTCTGGTCACCATTCTTGGAAAAGCAAGGTGAAAAAGATGTGGAGAGAGCAAAATGGAAAGAAAACACAGACAGAAAGATATAAACATCTGGATGAGCACAATCCTGCACACATTATACTTGATAGACTACCTGCAGAAACAAACGTATAGTTTTAAGAATATCAGCAGCACCATCCTGTTTAGTCCATGTTAGAATAAAAGACTTTACTGTACATACGCACAGAATGTGTGAATGAGTGATTCATTCAGTTATGTTCTACAGATAACAGCATGTTAGTCATCTATGCACAGAATATCATCCTTCTCAATACTGACTGAAGACATAGAGAGGCTGTCAGTGAAAGCTATAAAACCGCCACTCTTGAGACAGACTGTAAAGATTTTTAACCATTTTATAGCGGCGTGGCTGTAACGATTTCAATATCGGTCTGAAATATCTCAACAACTAATGGATGGACTGCTATGAAATTTTGTACAGATAGTCATGTTCCCCTCAGGATTAACTGTATTCACTTTTTTTTGATGCTCTGACTTTTCAACTAGTGCCTTCATGAGGTTTACATTTGTGGTTCTGAGTGAAATGTTTTAACAGCTTTTGAACGGAATATCGTGAAATTTGGTTCAGACATTCATGTCTTCTTCACGATTAGGGTTGGGTATAATTTGGGTTTTTACCGATACTGGTGCTAAAACGATACTTTTAAAACACAACATGAGTTTACCAGGTGCAGTTTATAATGCACCATTAAGTCCTGTCAGTGACCATGGGGTCTCGAAAAGTGCAGCTAAGCTACACCGTCTTTAGCTGCATACTGTTGCACGTCCTGTTTAGGTTTATGGATTTTAACTCCTTGTGTTGTCCTTTAGGTCCCAGTGACCCAAAGGACAAAAAAAAGGGTTATGTACTTCTGTTTACTTTGTTGAGAATTGCTCTCTAAACCCTGTTTCTTGTAAAGTAAGTAAGTACAGTTTATTTCTAGAGCACATTTAAACACAGTTTAAGCTGACCAAAATACTGTACAAACAAACACTAAGGTCACTTTGGGTCACTGGGACCCGAAGGACAACACAAGGGTTAAGCCAGCTACTAGCTAACGTTACCTGCTGCCAAGTGTAATTATAACTATTGTCACGTGCAGTGAGGGTTCTGTTGCCTGTAACGTCCGTTTCAGAGCACCAGAGGGCAGCACAAGCATGAAATGGCACGAAAATGAAGCACCGAAATCTGCGTTGCCATTTCGTCCGGTAGATACGGGTGATATAGAAAGGTTTTGCTAACGTCACCCAACCCTACTCACAATTAATTATACCTGCTAAACTAATGACGTCCCCATTAGCCTCAGCTGCACTTTTTAGTTTTTGTTTGGTGCTTATTAGTAAATGTCAGCATGCCAACATGCTAAACTAAGATGGCTAAATAACAAGTACAGCCTCACCGACCTGCTAGCATGGTTACAGACACTGTCTCCTTTAAACTCAAAAAAGGAGCAAACCTAAAGGATAATTTTAGAATTGGGTCTTACAGTACTTTTGTAGTTTTGGCCATCACTCTTATTGGAAATGCTTGAATTGTCACCAACTGCTGCCGCTCGTTTCGGCGGATATAACGGTTAAATTTAATCCACAAATATATATATATATATATATATATATATATATATATATATATATATATATATATATATATATATATATATATATATATATATATATATATATAAGCGACTAGTTAAGATTAGGAAAAAGGTCATGGTTTGAATTAAAACACTCCCAAGGCACACGCATTTCCTGGGTGAAAGTGTATAGTTTTCCGTGGGAGGCGAACTCAGCTCCCTGGCTTGAAATTCCTTTGTTTTAACATCCGTGCCGACCACCTGCCTACGCGGCCAGCCGCATTCTTATACAGCTGCCGTCAAGGTAGTGAATACAGCAAAAAAGAAATGTGTAATGCTTACGAATTACAGTGTTAAACTTTTCGTAGCTTTTAGAACGAATCGTTCATGAGAACAGGCTGATTAATGTCATAACTGATAGAAATGAGACCCAGAAGTTTATAAACTGAAATTAAACTTTCCAATGGAGAGTGGAAACTTTGTTTGTGTGGAAAGTCAAAATATAAGGCTACCGTGCTGGATGAAGGATTTGCTTTGATTTGCCGGTAAAGACAGTGAGTGAGTGAGTGAGTGAGTGAGTTTTGAGCACCTTGCCTTTTTTTTTTTATTTAGAATTCAATTTACAAAGAGTCAGTCATCTTCGTAAACATAAAATTGTACATAAAGTACATATGACATAGGCTAATATAAAAAGTAAGTACGAAAGAGACTCAAAGTACACATCAATTTAAATTTGGAATAGTTTAAAACACGGGGTTGATTTAGAAAATGTTACTTTGTGAATGTGGAACCTAATGAGATAAAAAGATTTACAATGTTACACAAGTTGCTATCTTTACATTCAAAGTAGGTGATAACATGTTTTTCGAGCACCTTGTCCTCATCTTCCGAGAACTACAGATGACTCAGACATGGCCTTGAGGCTTATTGATCGGACACGCACACACACACACGCGCACACACACACACACAGGCTCAAATGTAATTGAGAGACACAGCAGCACACCATGAGTTGCCATGAGCATCAATGTGTTTTTCCTGCGATCGACACACACTGCTTCTGGGAACAACTTCAGAGCAACAAGGTTTCACAGTGTTCCTCAGGTGTGTGTGTGTGTGTGTGTGTGTGTGTGTGTGTGTGTGTGTGTGTGTGTGTGTGTGTGTGTGTGTGTGTGTGTGTGTGTGTGTGTGTGTGTGTCTCCATATATTCCCTACATGTCATCATGAGTGTTTGCTATAGCCTGGGGGACTGTGTATCACTTCCCAATCTGTCGCTCTGGCATAGCAACCTCCTTACAGTGTAAATGGAAGCTTGTTATCCAGCTGTCAGAGCTCATCATGTAGGCTAAGAGCAGGTGATTTTTGGAACCTGGCTCAGTTGAGTATAAGTGAGTACGTTTTTTGTTTTTTTTAGCTCTGCCAGAGGGTTAAACAGGCTAACTGGACACAGAGCGCACTCCAACTTGTTTATTTGCAGATGAATATTTTCCTGATCTTCAATTTCAATTTTATTTGTAAGGGACAATGTGCAATTAAAACATAAATGTAACCATTTGATGCATTGCACCAGAGTTAGCTTAGGCTAATTTACATCTGCAGTCCCACAGGAAGCACAAATACAACATTTTTAAAATCATACATCGCTCAATAAGTAAAAAATAGCAGATAGCAGTATATTACATTTGATATCACAGACACACACACACACACACACACAACACACACACAGGAGAGTAGAGTGAGACTTAAAGTAATTAGGAGTGATTAACTAACAGTGTGTGTGTGCATTGTTGAGAGATTTTTAAGTGAATTTTTAGATTAGCTTTAAAGCTACCAAACAAACCACAGCTTTGTACATTTTCTGGGATAATATTCTATTGGGTAATGGCTTAAAAAGAGAAAGCTGCCTGCCCAAAGGCTGAAGAGTGAAAGGGTACAATGCAGTTGTGTATGGAAGCTATTCTAGTGGACCTTAAAGAGCCAGCGGCACGGTAAGAGACAAACTTGCGCAAACAGGTAGGAGCCAAGCCTTTTAAAATTTTGTAACCTGTACACAGATTTGAAAACACTCTAAAATGTTCAAAAGTGAGTAGATTGTGTTTGTGTAGTATCCCACAGTGGTGATACCTTAATGGCTTTTTGTCAAATACTTTCAGAGCCTGTTTTGTGTTTGACACGGCTTCCTTCTTTTCCTCTCCTCTTTTCCGCTGTTCATTAATTTTGTCGACCACATGTGACGTTTCTTTATTTCTCTAAGTCACTTTCTCCTCAGAACATATTATTTAGCAGAATTTTACCACAAATAACATACATCAGACAATGAAAGACATTAAACAGACTCTACAACCTCCTTTTCATTCATTTGACACACATTTACAATCATTTCATTGTTTAAATGCAGTGATGTACTGTATGAAATAACATGCTGCCAAAACCTACACACCACAAGTCTAACTGGGCCGCAGTCCAGCAAGGTATTTTAATCTGCGAATGTGTAT